>NC_049202.1:2957500-3110000 GCF_013347855.1 Anguilla anguilla
GTGAAACCAACCCTATTTTAGTATTTTCTTTTTGTAACTTACATAGACTTTCACAACTGATTTAACAAAGTGAATTATAATGAGTCATCTTGACTCCACACACATCTTCTGATGTGTACAGGAAATGGCCTTTTGAGCAAGGCCATTTTCCCCCCTATATTTCTACGGCCCCAGATAACAGACCAGCCATGCTGAAAGCAGAGCTGCTTCAACACATCAAACGCCAGGCGATGGAATCTTCTAGTGACTTCCTCACAGCTACAACCAATCAGATCTCTTACAGTAGAGGCACAGTGACATTGCTTGCCATAATACAGGACATACTGTAAGCTAATTCAAAGAATATGATTTTACTTAACATTCTGTCATGTCGCAACACAAATGTTTTGGAGAAAATAAATCTTACAACAAAAAAAAAAAGTACTGTAATGTAAAAAGTTATTATGGTCATAAGTCCACCCCTGCTCACACAACCTTTCAATTTAAGACACAGGAGAAAACAAACTGCTTTGCTTCAATAAGAATGAAATGAGAGTGCAGAAATTGCCTCAGATAAAATCTGAAGCTTAAAGCACCTATTTTTTCACCAAAGGCACACTACACCTTTCAACAGCTGGTCTTTGCAGACCATGTGATTATTGGCATATTCCTAACCAGTGAATGAACAAAAGTAATGAATCTCCTATGCATTAAACTGAAGGTTGGAATTATGAATATTACTACAAGGCCACAAAACACATGGAGCTCATTTGCAGCAAAAATCAATATGCACTCAAAAATACAATCACCGTTTGACAGTACTAGGCTTGAGTCTTGAGTTGGGTTATTCACAATCAATATGCTTTTTTTTTCACTTACAAAACAAAGAGAGCTTAACGTGAATTAAGATGCAATCACAGATACAGGACTGCTATTTGATTTATTTCTTAGCCCTGCAGGATCCATTACAGATAAATAAGTTTACACAAATGTGCAAAAGGTAAACGCCAAACTTGAATCCACTGGTAAATGCACTTATTCTGCTTCCCCCACTGCAATGACGACCCAGCCGATCCAAACGGCCTTTGCTAGCTTTGCGCCGTTCGGTCAGCATCAGGTCTCCTGACGGCAAAGGAAGCAGGGACATCGAGTCTAGCACACGCTGCGCCGTCTCAGTCTTAGATACTTACGCCCTTTGGGAGTACTGTACTGCGCTGCGTCAACTCAATCCATTAACGCAAACGCCAGGCGACACTAGTGCGAGGATCTGGCAACCGCTGACAGTATGCATCAGTATCACTCCCATTGCTGTTTGTGCGACATCGCGTAGCCCTGGTCTCCACTCCTGGTCCTGGTGGGCAGCAGGGTCTGCTGGTTTTAGTTTTTTTTTTTTTTGCCTTAATATCAGCAACCGATCCAGACCCAAGTAACCAGGTGTGTTGAGTTAACGGAGTAATCGGCTGCTCATTAATCAGTTAAACAGCAAAAACCAGCAGACCCAGCAGCTCGCCAGGACCCGAGATGAAGATCGCCATCTTAATGAGTCTGAGGCGCTTCCCGGTGCCTAAGCACTACTGAAAACTTCACCGGAACCGAGAAGAGGTTTGGTGCACAGTCCCTAATCCTCATTCACTCACAGTCGTACACCAGTACACAACAAAAAGTACAACAAAGTCTTTTAAAAAAAATCTTCAGCAGCAGGTGTGATAGCTCTCAGCAGCGTTGCCAGGTTGGAGAGACCCCTCCTGCTCGGTGATGGTGTGCAGGAGGTTAACTGGGGCCCGCGGGGGGAGGGGCACAGCCCCATGGTCCGGCCTCCTCTCTGGGGTCTGCTCCTCCTCCTCCTCCTCCTCCCCCCTCCTCCCGGTGGCGGCGGAGGGCGGGCCGCAGGAGTCGCAGCCCTCGCAGAAATCTCCCAGCAGCCCCTTCAGTTCCGGCTGTTCCTCGGTTGCCGGGTAACCGCTGCACACGCACACCTCGATGCCCGAGTCGCCGGTGAAGCAGCGGTGGCGCCCCGCGGGGCCGTCCTTGTCCTCGGGGCGGCCCTCCGAACCCGAGTCCCCCCCCGGCGGGTCCTTGCGCCCGTCCCGCTCCGGGGCCGACGCGGCGCGGTCCGACGGCGGCAGCTGCTCCTCGGACGCGGGCGTCCTCCCGTCCTCCTTCCGGCTCAGCCCCGCCGGCGGGTCCAGCTCCGCCCCGCCGGGCCTCGAGGGGGGCGTGTCCGACGCCGGGGGGACCGGAGTGGTCTGCGTCGGGAGGCGGAGCTCGTCCGGTTGCTCCGGCGACAGAGGGCTGGCACCGGCCGATTGGCCGGCGTGCAAGGCACTGTAAGGAGGGGGCGGTGTCGGGGGGCGGTTCACCACCTCCTCGTACTCGGGCAGAAGATAATTGGGCAGAAACCCTTGAGTGACAGAAGAGAAAGGAGGCACGCGTGAGGCGCTGTGGGCCAAGTTTAACACAAAGAGATGCACATGCTTTCATACACAGACGAGGGAACAGGTGTATCAGGCACAGGCACAGCAAAAGGTGGCCAAGGAGCTCTGGGAGTTGCTGTTATTTAAAAATTTGGTAAATCCCAAAGACAACTTCCAGGGGTGATGGCCCAGCATGGGTGATTATGGGCCAGCTTGCAGGACTGCCCTGTAGGCACAACCAGTTTTTTGGCCAAAAATTGTACATACCTATAACGTGGTGAAAGCAGTCAATTACACAGCAGCGTGGTCTGCTTTTGATGTTGGTTGATGCTATACCCAGCACCTAATTGCCCCGCGGGGGTAAATAAAGTTTACTGAATTGAACTGAAAGGCATATGCAGATGAAGCTCTGTAAAGTAGCAAGTAGCGGGTGAAGTCTAAAGTGGGGGGGGGGGGAGCGGGTGAAAGGGAACCGCAGACGGGCTGAAGGTGGGCGGGGCAGGTGGGGCGGGGGCGCTTACTGAAGTAGAAGGGCAGGGAGGCGTGGCGGGGGCGCTTACTGAAGTAGAAGGGCAGGGAGGCATGGCTGCGGGCTTCGCGGTAGGCGATGAGGTTGATCTCGTGCTGCCGCTGCTGCTGCTGCAGCCGGTGCTTGCTGCGTCGGTGGTGGCAGATGCAGCAGCAGCTGAGGATGATGATGATCACCCAGACGAGCCAGAACCCTGCCCGACCGGACCACACGTCAAATCAAATCAAACTTTATTTATATACCGCGTCGCACAGACAACTGTTACAATTACAACTGTTGGAGCAAGCAAAAGGCAACAGTGGCGAGGAAAAACTCCTGGGTAACAGATAGGAAGAAACCTTGGGAGGAACCAGACTCAATGTGGGGAACCCATCTTCTGCTTATTGGCTCAGGGTGTAGGTTTAAATGACCCACACGGTCAGTCAGGCAATGTTCACATTGATCAAATCAGTGGCAGCTCATTTTGCATCAACTGCCAACCGATTCGATACATAAACTGGCCGTATGAGTGACCTGATTGGTCAGGATGGGTCATGTGGCTGCTGTGCTCTAAAGGGCCTTGGTGAGGATGAGCAGGTGTCATTGCTATGTAGTGAGGGGGCATTATGTATTTAGCCAGACTGAGCAACTCTGGGCATCTGTTTACAGTGGATGAGAGTGGACAGGGGTTGGGTTACAGGAACCAAGAGTCTGGTGGGGGGGGTGGGGGGGTAAAGGGGGGGGGTCTGTTTGCCGTAATACATGAGAAACAAACTGCAGCCCTTGACTCAGCAGATAACGAGCTTCAATTAAAAGCAAGACATGACTAGTCCCTAGTTATTAAAATAAATGGCACACTAGGAAATCCTGTCATGAGCAAGGAGTCACTCATACCCTATGAACCTAAATATTACTTGTATATAAATGTTGCATACTATATGCAGGCAATTTAACATAAAAAGATTTGGGCATCAAACCTGGTGCATACAACACTGTCCGGAGGTTATACTAAATCTAAAATGGCAGCTACTGTGCATACTTATATGTATAAGACTCGTTGCTCATAGAATTGTTTACACAGAGCAAAAATACCTTGCAGAGAAAACTATGAATATCCAGTTACACTAAATTTCCATAACAGAGGGTAAAGGGGTAACATTTCAACAAGTTCAAGTTCAATACGTACTTACCACCTTCCGTACAGAGTTTTTGACTAACCCAATATATTTGCAGCGATAATGGAAATGCATGTGCCACTGACATTCGTATACACACCTAACAATTCTGGAGGGAGCTAAAGCTAAAATAACTTTAGGATCTCTTAAATTGTTTTGAAATAAATGTGTGTGTTTACCCCATGCATGGGGTTAAGACACTGCACGTCAGAACGTCACCACACGCTATGATTGAGTACACAAGGGATGCAACAGCACCCACTGCGCTGAGCAGAAAGACCTCGCTTAGGAAGAGAACGCCGGAAGTCCCGTGCTAATTAAAGCCCAAAGTAACTGCAGACGCACAATGACCTTGGCACAAGCAGCCCTGATAACTTCACAGACGCTAAAAACGTGCACTGAACAATCTGCCTGCACATTTTCCGAGGGTCTTCTTTGGGAATCTCAGCACATTTTTTAGTTCGTGTTATTATTATTTTTTTTTTTTCATTGTTTTTAGCACGCTAGTCGGTCGAATCAGAACCAGTGTGAGATAGACAGAAAAAAAAATGTATAACGATGACTTACACCACAGCTCATAGTAGTAACTGCAGCAGTGGGACTCCCCACAGCAGTGTCCAAACTCACAGACGTAGCTCTGATTGTTCAGTCCAGCGCATAGCAGCCTGTTCTGGAAGACAAACAGAGCAGAACACTGAACGGGCAACAGAAATAGACACTGATAAACTCGAACCACCAGGGACATCACAGCACACACACACACACACAAAAAGAAAGACCCCAATGCACTACTGAACGGTCGCTGTTCAGTCCATCTGTTCAAACGCAACACTGGTGTGATTGTTCTAAGGAACGACTGGAAAACGCACCAGTTCAGCCTTCTTCCGAAAAACAATGAAATCCAGTATGCCACTCATTTCCTCTGTTTCATTCCTGCTGTATTATTACTTGAACACAAAATGAGTAATAAAGAGATCTAGAACCTACTGCAGTAAAACCTTTGCCCCCATTTAAAAAAACGAACAGAATTCCTGTTATGCACTGTGCGGAGTGTGTTGCTTCCATTTCAGCACTATAAATCACTATAAGTTATGAGAAACACAGAACTACACCGTGACCTCACTGCGGATCCCACCAGTTTCATCCGCAGTGCATTACCAATAACAATCACCCTTCAACCCCACCTGGCTATTTATACATCAGTGAGAATCCCTGCAGTATTCCCAGAATTCTTAATGCCAAATACAAAACATGATGCACATAAATTGGAGTCTTCATGGTCATATGAAAATCTCTAGCGATGGTTCACTAAAAATATGGATGTTTAGAAGCTGATATTTCAATTTCTTGCCATCTTTGCATCCCCTCCATCAAAGTCACATTTTGTTCCCCGAGTTTACTGAAGTCTAGAGAGGTCAGTTTTCCCAAATCACCAGTTTTCCCAAATTACCAAAAACATTTCCCAAGTGACCTTGGTTTTCCCAGATTACCTGTCTCATTCCCAGAAGGAAAGGCATGGCGCTCTAGTCCTCCCGGTGTAAGACCCCTTGGAGCTCCCGGGGCGATGACCGCCAGAGAAAGAGAGGAGAACGTGCAGCGCTGCAGCCGAGGGGACGGCGGGCGGTGTTCTCCTCAGCCGAAAATCTCCCGGCTGCACTACAACGCGAGCTCCGCGCCAAGCGGGCTATTTAAGCGCCCGGCTCCGCCCGCCTTCGGAAACCCGGGAGGCCGTGCCAGAGAATGTGTGCAAACGGGGGGGGGGGGGGCCTGAGGGCACAGCGCTGGCTCACACCACGACCTGCCCACCCCCCCAAACCCCTCCCCCCCCCGGGCCTGAGGGCACGGCACTGCCTCACACCACGACCTGCCCGCCCGCCCCAAACCACCCCCCCCCCCGCGGTCAATGCTGGCCCCAAGGCCCCCCCCCACAGTCTGTGACTGGACCTGCTGCACCCCTTGTGAAAATCAGACCCAAGGCTTCTATCACCTGTAGGACCCATCTCTACCTCAACCTGCGTATAAACTTCCACCCGTCTCGTCATGCGATCTTTAGTCATAGAGACATTACAAAACCGGCATTTTTTTTGGATAATAAAAGGATGATTTCATCCATTATTGTTTACTTTATTCTCTGAAATTTTTTCTGCTCAGCTGCGCAGCCAGCGCAGCTGGTGTAGTTTTTTCTCACCACAGTTTGAGGGTTTTCTCCCCACTGGGAGTATTTTTAAATCTCACGTACTATTTGGGGGTTCAGGCCTGGTGTTCGCTCTGTTTGCTCTATACCTTGCCTTGCTACTCAGTAAAGCATCTTTGCCACAGTTCTCTGTAAAATGCACAATTGAATTGAACTGAATCCATTAAAGCACTTGCATGCCTGTCGGCCTGACGGTCACAGGGTAATACTGCCAGGGAATCTGACATTACCACTGGCCAGCATGCTGTACTGGCATATTCAGAACGACTGGTATTAACATACCACACAATCCATCCACCCTGTAAACGCTCCAAAACACTAAATAACACAATGAATTATAAAAGGTTATGTAATGACTAATGCCTGGGCTACTGCTAGAAAAGGGTTCCATTACATGGGTCAATGTAAACCACTTGCGTCGTTCTGAAATGTCTCTGTCAAGACGGCGAGCAAGAAAAGCGCCTAGACTGACGAGATTCCACTGCTGCGAAAACTGGTTCGGCAAACAATCCTTCCTTCTTAAATTAAAAATGAATGGGGGATTACGTTACGCCACCAGAACATGCCTGCGTATTAGAAAACTGTGAAACCCAATAAGTTTTAATAAAGAATTGGAGAAATGACGAGACGTAACGTTTAATGTAAGCACCATACAGAAGTTTTCAGCAACTAGCCTACAGCACATGCTTCGTTAATTGTGACTAATTCTTGATATCGAGCACTGAGCATCTAACTTGCATTGCTTTGATCCGATGTTGTCGGTCACCAATTGATCTAAACAAGCAGAACGAACAGGCAAGTGTAGACCCTAACACACACTATGTTGGATTTCTTACAGTGACTTTGCAGTAAATGGACATGTCTTATGCAGTAAATTGTATCATATAGGCTACACCTAGGAATACTTCACCGGCTTTATAGCATTACGAAACGTCAAAACTGTAATAAAAACAGGTATTTGTTTTATTTTAAAGAACTTTGTTAATGTTGCCTAACTGGACTGGGCTTGTCAACATAGCAAGTTAGTGATATTTACAGTGCATTTAGTTTTTCTTCATAAGCAATGCAAAACTGTTGAATTAGTAGCGCAGGTGTAGCCAGTTAATTTGATTGTTGTCTGGTGATAACACTATCACAATGAAAACCAGCCAATGAATTCTAAGGGCCTTCAGCTTCCTCTGTAACGTTAGGTTGTTTTCATGCAAGCAAGCAAGCAAGCAAACAGGTTTAAAATTCACTGTAGCTATTTAGACTGTGAGCAATGGGTGATATATAACGTTTAACCGAGGAAGAAAATTGGTTTGCTACCAAACCTAGCTAGTTATACAACAGTCACTTCAGAGCGTGCAGCGAACTGCAAACTTTCCTGAAGACGCAAAAGTTAGCTCGCTGGTTATCCAGCACAATTAATGCTTTTGTAACAAATTGAAATAGATCGTTTCCAAGCGGAAGTAGTCTATCTACGTAACGCAAACGTAAGCTGTTTATCTGGAGCCTCCAAGAAACTCCATAAAAAGTAATACACGTACAACAGGGTCTGGAGATTTTGCTCAGGCAGAGGGTAGGAAATAGTCAAACATAACTGTTCGGCCTGTCATATTTAGCTAACGTTAGTTACCTCGCTAACGTTGGCTAGCAGTTTAGTTCTTACCTCTTCTATGGTCGCCTGTGTCGGTCTGACAGGACCAGCGTAGAACAGAAACATGCCCATTTTCAGAGCGATACACTCTGTTTCCGTCATTATCCCACTTTTGCCCGAGTGTTAATACATATAGCACACTATTGACATAAATGTTAAGTTATTTGGGATTGTAGCTTTAACTCTAAGCTCGTAAAGTAGCGAGCTAAGTAGCTAGCTACATGCACCGCCTTCTTGTCACAAATAATTGGACCGTACGAGGACGCACTTCCTTGGTGTTGGCTGTCCGAAAGGATACCATACTGGCTGCCTCAACTGTCACCTACAAGTCACAGCCTCGCTGTCGCCGGGACTTTTTGTTTTGCTTTGTGGGTGCAGTAAAAAAAAAAAAAAGCAAACGTAAGCAAAAGCATTGACAAATGCAACAATTTAAAAAAAAAGGCATACAGACAACTTGCTTTATTGTTTACATCTTTACAATTAAGCCTCTCTAATGTCTATATTCAATATAAATATTATCAATATAGTTGCACTTGCAAAACACCTGAGAGAGAGGCTCATTACACAGAGGGTCAAAGGTCAGCAATTTATGCATCAGATAGGCATGCCAACATTATTGAGTTTGAAGGAGTGATCATTCAAAAAGTCAGGACATACATTCTGCTAAATGCTACTTTGTGGCCAGGCTGAGTAAGACCCCGGTTCTAAAAGAAGCATGGACTAAGTAGTGTGTTTTATTCAGAATACTAACTCACTGGCGAACATTCATGATCATTTGTTTTTTTTTTTTTTTTAAGGTTTTTCATAATATACATTTCTATTCACAAAATTTCATTTCAAGATTTCTATTATGTCCAAGCAAACCACTTTTCCAGAGCATTCCCAGACATTAAACAGGAAGCCGCAGGAAACTAAAAATGACTGAAAATGACAGTTCTCTAAAAGCGCTTTAAATACGATTCATTTCTGTCCGTTCAAACGTAACTGCCGCGCTGCGGTGGGCCAGCGCCAGCCCCAGCGTTGCCGTCGGTCACCAGTCCCTCTCGTGGGGCTCTCTGTAGGGTATGCCCAGGTGCGCAAAGACGTCCCTCTCGGCGGGGGTGGGCAGAGGGACGCCCGTGCCGATCTTCAGGCTGCCCCGCCGGACCACGTCCCGGTTCAGGGAGTGCTCCGACAGGCTCATGCCCTTGGTTTTGGCCAGGGCCCGCATGGAGCGGTTGAAGTGCGCCGAGCCGGTGAAGTACATGAGCGCGCAGGCGAACTCGCCGTGCGGCACCACGATGATGTCCAGCCGGCGGTGGCGCCGGCCGGGCCCGGGCAGGCGGCACACCCCCAGGTACTTCTTCTGGTTCCCGTTGTCCTCGTGGCTGACCAGGTCGTCGGTCAGGAAGCCTGTCCGGACGACAAGCACAACGAGCAAGAATATCAGCAGCTTTGAATTCGCTCGGCACTCCAGGCAATAAATCAGAAATCCAGGTGGTGGTGTGGTGGTTAAGGAAGTGGGCTGGTAACCTAAGGGTTGCAGGTTTAATTCCCATGTCAGGACATACTGCTATTGAGCACTTGAGCAAGGCACTTTACCCTGGTTGCTCCAGTCAGAATATCCAGCTGTATAAATGGATGACAATGTAAGCCATTTTGGATAAACGTGTCTTCTCAATGACCTAACTGTAACTGTGATACTTGTGTTGCAGTAACATTATGTTAAAACAAAAAGGTATTTAAAATTTATTTATAATATAACAGGAACGTATCATACCGCTCTGACGGAGGCTATGCAGTATTTTGCTAAAAACGCCCTTGTGGGACGTCCCGTCTGGGTGGGTGATCAGGACGTCCACATCTCCGCACGTGGCCTTCCCCCGGCGATAGGACCCACATGCGGCCGCCAGGAGGCCTGGGTTCACCAACTGTGCCGCGTCCTTTACCTGCACGAACACACGCACAGCATCAACACCACGCCTTTCCCCAAGTCACACAATGCTCTTTACTTCAGCTGTGTACCTTACCTGCACACATGCACAGCACAGCATCAACAATACACCTTTCCCCAAGTCACACACTGCTCTGTAAGACCACTTCAATGCGTCCCTTACCTGCACATACACACACACAGCCCAGCATCTCAACACACCTTTCCCTGAGTCACACACTGCTCTGTAAGTCCACTCAAAGGTACAGAAACACAGGCCTGTCATGAACACTGTAGCTCCACTGTTTGGGAGGGAAGAGGTGTTACCGTCTTCTCAATAGCGGCCGCCTCGTCTCTAGACATCCGATCCAGGAAATCATCGTAGTGTTTCAGTCCGACTTTCTGCTGGGAGTTCAGAGTGGCTTTGGTGCGGATGTCCTCCAACGTGCGAAATCCCTTCGATTACACCGGGGGGGACAAAACGTTAAAAACAAAACGAAAGCTTAGCGTTTAAGCGGTCCCCAGATTGAGACAGTCCTTAACGGAAGCCATTCAGCTCGCTTACACTAGAGGCAGCAGTGGGGGGGAAGGGCATTACACAGCGAGCTGACTGCGATGAGACGTGCCAAACCTGCTGGTACCACAGCTGTGCCGTCTTGGCACCGGCACCCCAGATGTTGGTGAAAAGCTCCAGAACTGGCACGGCCTCGCCCAGGTGGTCTATCTTGCGGAGGTGCCCACTCTCCATGATCTCGATGATCTTGTCTGCCATGCGTTTGCCAATGCCTTGGATCTTACAGGCCTCCTATCAAATGAAAAACAGATTTCAGGACCAAGCACAATGGGGGGGGGGGGGGGGGGGGAATGGGCACTTGATTCTATTTTGGCCCTTTTTTTCCATAAGTACAAAACTAAACAATCGTGATGCCACAACATTACAATCATTTCTGCAGAATAATAAGCCTATCCAATTTTAAAACAGAACCCTAAAATAAGGTTCTCACCGTATTCCATGTATTGCCACTTTACGGGGATAATTTATTAATTCAGCCACTGCTATTCTTTGGTTTTTTTGGTTGAATAATTGCTGGAACAATCTCTTATCTTTGAACATGTGACTCACCTCATATGAGGAGATGGGCTTCCCGTAACTCTTCAGGGCGTTGACGGCTTTGGAGTAGCTCAGCGCCCTCCACTTGTCGCCCTGGTGCGTGTACGCCTTGGCCAGGACCTCCAGCTTGTCTGTGATGTGCTGGTTGTGATTGCTGATCTTGCTCTGGGAGGACTGGGCGCAGACCCACTTTCCTGAGAGGGTTTTCTCAGCTGCGTTTATGTTGGCGTTCACGTTCGCATTCGCGTTCACGTTGGCGTTCATGTTTGCGTTTGAGGTCGGGGCAGCAGGCTGGTGTCCATTGATCAGGGCGTCCAGATCGTTCTGCGAGACTTCGTCCTCTTCTTTGTGTTCCTCTGTAAACTTTAAGATACAGAGAGAAAATTCAAAAATTGATATTCAAACGCAATGACAAAATTCAGCTATAACGGACTTTGGACTGTAACATTTGTATTTGAATCGAATGAGCGAATGACTGAACACAACAGGGCTGGACTTCAGCATAGGGCATTACTTTGAGAGGTTTTTGTTGAAAAACAGGAAATGGAAGGCGGTGGTGTTCAGTAGTGTCCGCTGCGATGTAATCTTGAGGGTGATGCCCTTACCTTCTCTGATGCATCATCCTGAGTCGGTTCAAGTAGTGGCGGAATCTCCGTGGCAACAACAGGGCACTCATCACCACTATGTGCATCGTCTCCCACTTCCTGACTGTCAGTATTCACATGACTGACACTGTATGCCATGAGTTTGAAACAGACAGTAGATTCAGTAAATTGGGAACTCGAGTTTTATTTATGGCATGCATTGATTAGACAGAGGAGGCTCCCTTGACATTTATTCCTCCCAACAATATTTGACAGGTGTATTATTACTGTACCAGGCCAGACAGTATAAAGACTGCACAATCAATGCTAAAGTAATGTTAGCTGCAGTACTGTAGTGTGGCTAGCATAGTACATTTTGCCTGAGTTGGCAAGCTGTATTACTGGCTAGCTAGCTAACTAGCTGTTATGAAGCTCTGTGTCACTAACCTCTAACGAGAGCTACATTTAAACCTATCAATTTACAAGATCCTAGCAATGCAGTATATTGTTACCCAGCAGGTAATTCACGCCTAAAGTATTAAACTATACTTTTCCCCGCAGTCAAGCAGTCATATTCAGACGCCCATAAATGTATGTATGTAATGTAACTGCACGCGCAAATTTGCCAGTGCCTTCAGGCAAGTTACTGACACTTCATGAGGCTCCTCTACCTTAAAAATGTAATTCTATCAAAATGAATGGTCTAAATTATAGCTCATGCATAACAATTCTGAACAGATGCCCTTTTAAACAGCCAAAATCAGATGTACATTACAGAAGAACTGTCATGAGTCTATAAATACCTGTCGGGGAGGAGGAGCCTGTGGTCTGTAGTGCTTAGCAGTTTTTTCCCAGTGATGCACTGACCCAGCCAGGAGCACCTGACCAGCTGTACCGCTCCAGGTAGCCTGTCCAACTTCAGTAGCCGCAGCGCTCGTGCACAGTCCATAGAGTCATCCACCATGACGTGTGTCACACTGGGACCGAATTCGCGTTCGACCTGTCCCCCGTTCTGGGTGATCTGTCTTTGAAAGATATCACACCGGGCATTCCCGATACCCGCGGGGAGTAGGTACATAAACATACCGTCAAACAAATGTCCTGCAAAGAAAAACAAGAGCCCACAAAAATATATTAGACACGTACACAGAAACATGTATAGAAACAATCCTGTGCTCCACAAGTGTAAGAATTGTCCTACAGAATTTCTCATCAGCCACACCGCGCAAACACACACGCACACACACTTTCATGCGGTTTTCTGAGCGGCGTACCTGTTACCGTTTCATCCACACTGATTTTCTTTTGGGGTACTTCTTTCCCCACCCTGGCACCCGCCCTCTTCACCTTTGGAAACGCTTTCACGATACCATGCGGCTCCATTTCGGGTGGAGGAGACGCCCTTTGACAAGCATTTGACAAGCACGTTATTACCTGGCCAGACAGCATAAAGACTGCACAATCACTCCTAACGCAACGTTAGGTACCATAATGTAGTGTGGCTAGCATTGTATATTTTGCCTGAGTTGGCAGCTAAATGCCTGTTATGGAGCTCAGCGTCGCTAACATCTAACGAGAGATACATTTAAACCTTATCAATTTGCAAAGCCCTAGCAATGCAATATACTGTTATTCAGCAGTTAATTCAAGTGTAATATTAATATTAAACGGTCCTTACCTTCCGGGTGCATCCAACTACTTCAACGTTAGTCCAGCCGTTAGCTAGATCTAAAGTATAAACTTCCGGATCATTGAGCGTAAATCAAAACAATAAGTCAAACTGAAATAATAAATATAAGTACTATTTTTTTAAATACAATATATTCCAAATATTGACCTTGTTTAAGATTTTGTAAACAATATTTTCAATTTAAAATAATTAAAAAGATTTTGTCGAGATTTGACCCTAGAACTAGAATTGAATGGTCACTGTTGTCGTGGTTACAGGTTTGGCGTCAGAACCAGCGTTGGTTTTTCAAAATGGCTGCAGCATTACAATGCTGGTCTGACAGTTTGAAAGAAGCAAAGAAAACTGCGCTGCTACATGAAGGTAAGTTTAAGAAATATTGTGTGGTTGACAATGTATGATTATTTAAGCTAGTTGGCGTGTGTGTACCAAGTCAGCTAGCTAGCTGGCTAACGTTATCATGGTGCTGGTCAGTCAAATCATGCGGCTTGGTAGCTAGCTAGCTAACATTAGCTAGCTGGCTAATCATGTAGGCTATGTTTTAACTCAAACACCCCTCTCTTTCAGGAAAGAGGAAAGTGCATTACCTTTTTGCGGACGGGAAAGAAATGGCAGAAGAGTATGACATGAAAACTGACGAGCTTATTGGTACGTTTCTTATAAAACTAGCCAACGTTTTTTATAAGTTAGTCTAGCCGTTAGCGCCTTGTACTTTGTGGACGGGAAGTCTTAAACATCAATTTTTGTGCTTTTCAGTACGAAAATGGCGAAAGAAGAGCACTTTGGGAGCACCAGGTCAATGGGAGGTCGAAGTAGGTGACCCGTCTACGATGCAAACTTCAGAACCACATCTGATCAAGGAGAGCAGTTCAAATGTGAGTGCAGTTCGTGTCTCTGTGATAATCTAAATATCTTTTGAAAATGTACAAATGAAAGCATCTATCTATCTATGTTTCCATGCTGTTGAGAATTTATCAAACAGTAGGCTATAATTTTACGTGCAAAATGTACCAACTTTAGACCACATGGTCAGCTGTCTAAAAGCAGGGATGAGGAAAGTACTGTTTTAACATTTCCTCCTGATATGATAATTGAATTTTTCCTATGTCTTTCAGCCTGTATTGATACGTAAAGACACCAAGGCGAGCTTTCAGTGGAGGGTCCGCAACCTTCCCTATCCCAAAGAGGTCTACAGCGTTTCCGTCGAGCCAGGGGAACAGTGTTGCATCATCAGGACAACAAACAAAAAGTAACTCCATCACTGTGTTTGCAGAGTGAGCACGTTGTTGTAGATGTGCAGGAAGGTAATCTGATAATACCCTAAGTACCAAAGAAAAGGGGAAAAATGGAGGAACAAAAATAGGAGGGTTAATTCTGCTGGATGTCCGATGCTGCAGTTGTTACTTGTTTTTATGCATTAGTTCAGCGTTTTGAGTCACTGTACATTTGGGAGAAATGTTGAGGCGCTTGTCACATGTTTGGGAACAACTATTTTTTAGCAGAACTTTACTAGAAGCACTGTAAACGAATTATTAAGACTACAGTTGGCTTAATGATTAAGACTTAATAATTAAGGCTGAAAGTTGGCACACTGGTTATTTTACAGTGTTAGGCCTAAATCATTGGGATGTGGTGAGTTTTTCAACTTAAAATCTGTAGTGCTTTGTTCCTAGCGTAAATGAAGTTGTAGCTCCTTAATGGCTTCCATAGATGGCAGTATTGGCAAAGTAGTGTTGGGTGTGAACAGAAATCCAGACATTCCTTAGCATAAAAGCTAAGGTGATGGAACAAGTATGAGTAATTTAATGTGGTTCATATGTGCAGAGGTTGCTGTTTTATCACCAAATTTAGAGTTCATGAGCAGGCGAGTGCCCCGATGCCGATCGAGGCTGCTTCAGAAACCGCTCTGCTCAGGAGAGAGAAATAAGGCGTGTAATACAGAGGGAGGAAATGTTTCTCTTTCATGTTTCAGGTTGCTCAGGTGCATTGGGCAATCCCACAAATCCCCTCCTAACTACACGGGGGCTTGGCCTCGAAAAGCCATTTCTGAAACGAGTAGAGCAGATCTGCGGGCTTTTTGCCCCGAGGTACCCCGGCACCATCAGGGACCTCATTTTGTGCAGTCCCCCCTCAGACGGGAGCTGGAGGTCAGAGGCTCCTCCGCGGCTCCTTCCGGAGTTTTCCGCCGGCCTCGTGTCGGGCCATCGTGGAAATCGGTCGTTCAGACGCACGCCTCGCGTCGGCTTGTGATTATTCGCTGCACCGAGGAGTAGCTCTCCTGTCACCGTGCAGTTTCCTCTGACACCCGCACCTCTGAAAGGTTGTGCTGGTGTGAGCCACCTTGGGCAGCACAAAATGGCGTTGTGCATAAACCCGCTATTAGTACATGGCTGTTTCTCACATTCCTGTGAGTAAATAACTTTTTTTTTATGTGCTGTAATTGCAGGTATTATAAGAAGTTCTCCATCCCAGATCTGGACAGGTGTCGGCTACCTCTGGACAGCTCCGCCCTCACCTTCAACCACGCCAACAACACCCTGATCATCACTGTGAGTCCTGACTTCCCGTTTGGCTTCGATCAGACAAAGACCAGGCCAGGCAAATCCTTCCAGCGGAACATAAAATGTCGTTTTTTCAGACAGATCTGAAGTGCAGTTGATATTATGGAGCCATTTACTTGGTGTATGCACGTACGTTTCTGTTCATGTTGGTGTAGACCAGAGGTGTCCAGTCTTATCTGGAAAGGGCTGGTGTGGGTGCAGGTTTTAGTTTTACCCCCGCACTAAGGCACCTGATTCTACTTATGGATGTCTTGAATGAAGACCACGATTAGTTAATCAGTTGAATCGGGTGTCATACCGCTGGGCCAGAACAAAAAACCTGCACTCACACCAGCTCGTTTCGGATAAGACTGGTGTAGATGCACCACAGGCACAGTCTTCCTTTGGCCTCCCAGTCCCGACTGTGTCTGTCTCCATTCCTTGGTCCCGTTGACAGTACCAGAAGCCCAAGGAGCTTCTGACCCTGGAGCAGGACTTGCTGAGGGAGCTGAAAAGGATCAAGAGCACCGGTGACGGGGACATGGACTGCAAAACCCAGTGACCCGCCCGACACGCAGGGCCACGCCACGCGACTATGTGACATGAGGACGTGCAGTCTTTCACCAAAGCCGCGTTCCTGCAGGTTATCTTCACCATTGGCTCGCTGTTTATTATTTTTGTTCCCTTTTTGAAGGTACCAAGAAAGAAAAAAAAAAAAGATCTCTTTAAATAGGTTGACTTTTGGTTTGAAGTATTTCGAAGTCTGGACGTCTGGTGTGGAATCAGAATAATTTATTCTGCTGTTAAACTAATTTCTAAACCGTTTTCTACTGTCTGTGGCTAGTCCCCATTGCTTTTGTGTTGCCCGCGATGCACTCTTTGATGGTTTTGGTCGATGGAATTGAAACGCTGCCTGGCAAAAGGTTGTGTAATCTTCAGCGGGCTCTAGAATCCAGGGGCCTTAACATCTCTGAGATAAGAAATGGTAAATGAGAGGATTTTTCATAGGCCCTGGATTAAACCACGTCAGAATGTGTTTTGGCATGCTGGCGGAGGGGTGGGAAATGGCCGACTGCAAAGCGGGGTGGCATTTCGCGAGCGGAATTCCACCCGCGCCTCCCGCGAGGTCCCTCCGTCAGGTTTTCTCCGGGGGGGGGAGGGGAGGGGAGGGGTGGGTGGTTTGTCCGGCCACCCACACTTTTGGGGGAACGGCCTCCCCTCCTCCAGGGGCTCCGACTTTATTGTGCCCGCGCCTTTGGTCTTCAAAGGTCACCGTTAAGTGTTCTTCTAAAGAATACGAGTGCCTCGCCCCGCCAGGATCCACTAACGCGATGCCTTTCCCCCTGAGCCTGAGAGCCTCACCCCTAACAGTCTGCTCCCCCAGGGGAGTTCTCTTCACTGGAACGCGGGACAGGGGGACTGTTCGCTTTTCCATGTTGTGATCGTGTATCCAAATGTTAATATAGGCCTGCTGTAATTTCTATATTTTGATATGAATTTAATAATGACAAAGCGATGTAACAAAAAAGAGTCCACCATTGTACATTTCATTTGCGTTTCCCACGTTCGGTTTGTCAGTTGACGGTGAATGGTAAAATAAGGAAAAGGCGGTCGAGAAGTGCGGGCTGTAATGGCTGTTTCGCCTGGTTTGAAGCCCAGCTGCAGTGTTCACAGAGCTGAGGCGGCGTCTGTAGATTTATTCACACCTTTCGCCTCTCACGCGTTCCACACACATAATGCAACAAACATCCCTGGGCGTGTGGCTGGGTGACCTTTGTGCGGCGAAGTGACATCTTACAAGAGACAATAAAGCACAGCCCCGACGTGAGCTGGGCCTCCAGCACTGACAAACATGACAGACTCTCGCTGGCTGCTTCCAGGGGACCGGCTTTCAATTTCCTCCCGGTGCATAGCACCGTTCACACCTGCAGTGCACACGCGCGTGTGTTTTTTCTGTGTGTGATGTAACAGAGCTGCAGGTGGAAGCGTGCTCCTTATTCTTTGGGATTAGAATGTTGCTAATGCTGCTGAAACAGTTGCCGTGTCTACGGGGGTTCCCCCGAAGCACACAGCCTTGGCTCGGGGCGTGCGCCCCGATTGTGGAGCTTATGCGATTGCGACTTCAGCGATATCCAGCTCTAGCGGTGTTTTTCTTACCGTGTGAAATGCACTTCTGCGAGTCACTTTGGCCAGAAGTGCCTGCCAACGTAAACTGTGCAATGCGTTCAAATGAGTTTTTCGAAATTTTCGCTCGGCTCCTAAGAAGGCGAGTCTTAATTGTGAACTTGCACGGATGCTCGGAAGTCCAGGTACGTCTGGGAAAGACAGAGTACCCTTTAGCAGCTGTTTGTAAGTACCGTGGGCTGGGAGTGATGTCACCCCAGGTCTCTCTCAGACTGAAACTGAAGATGTGTCTGTGCCTCTGTCTGGAGTGCTGAGTCTGTTAGGACGTCTGAGTCTGAGTGTTGACATGAAGTCACCCGCTTTACACGAAGTCCGCTTACGCTGTCATCTCTTACCCCTTGGCATGCTTTGCTTGAAATATAATACACGCACAAGCTGCCTGCAGTCTGTAGGTTTGGGGAGGCGCTGATGTTTTGGTGATAACTGGCTGTGTGTTTGTCTGATGTCACAAGTACGGTTCGTAAAGATCACCAGGCTAATGCAATCATACCACACAAACTGTTTTTCTTTTTTAAAAATTTAAACCGCACTCTAACAGACCTTTATTTGTGTCTTAACCAACCGCAGCACAAAAAAAAAATACAGAAATCGATGCCGGCAGTTAAAATGTTGGAAAGTCGCAGTTGACTGGTTTCGGCAAAAACAAACCATGTTCACATGGTGCTAAATATCTGTACGTTTCAGCAGTTTTGACTTTCGTAAAACGCGTATGACACTGAATAGTCATGATGCAATTCATCAGTGTTCCAGAATGCTTTTTAAGTTCTGGGGAGGGTACTGGGGAAACTGGGAGATGCTGGCTGCTGTGGGCCGGCACCTTTCTCCCTGTGTTCACAGGGAGGGCTGTGACTTTCTTGAGTGATCTGTGTGTGTGTGTGTCTGCCGCTTCACCTGTTGTTTTTTACGGAAAGCGGTCGGGGAGTTTTAGTGCTGGCAGGGGAGGAGGAAATGGTTGTGGGAAGTGTCTGCTGCGTGTAGATCCAGCAGAGATCAAATTTCCATTACAGCATTTATTAATACCTAATGCTGTGTGACTGCCAGGACTCTTACTAGTCTCTCGCTCTCTCTCTCTCTCTTTTTCTCTCTCTTATTCTCTCGCTTTTTCCTCTTTCTCTTGCTTTTGTTCTCCCCCTTCTCTCTCTCTCTCTGTCTCTCCCTCTCCTCTCTCTTGCTTTTGCTCTCCCTCGTCTCTTTCTTCCGCTCTCTCTCTCCCTCTCTCTCTCTCTCTCTCTCTCTCTCTCTCTCTCTCTCTCTCTCTCTCTCTCTCTCCCTCCCTCCCTCCCTCTCTCTCTCTCTCTCTCTCTCTCTCGCTGTACTCCGCCCATGTGACAGGTGCACTCTGTGCTGCTGTTTTTCCCATCACACCCAGGGGACGCCAGACCACTTTGCGCCGTGTTTTCCAGTCCGCAGTAAATTCAGAAACAGGCTCATTCGTCATTCAGAACAACGCCCATGACTCGGGCTCCTAACTTCCCATAGCCCTCAGAGCCGTTTCCCAGGATGCAATATTTCACAGGACCCCCCCCCCCCCCCACACACACACACACACCCACACACACACACACTATAGGTTGTGTACATTCGAATGAACAATATCAAGCACTTTTTTCTTTTTTTTTTTTGTTTCTTTTTTTTCTCATTTATTTTTTTCATACTTTTTCTCGTTTATTTGCAACTACCAATGGCCTCTGAATATCCTGCTATCTCCCTGTTTTCACATTTGCACAAACCCTCCAAAATATTGTGAGTAAGGATGGCTTTTGTGTTCCCCCTTTGCCTGGTTTCGGTGTGAATATTCAAAGGGCTTGCGTGTATTCCCAGTCTCCCTGGGGACCTGTTTCAATTGACTGACCTTGTGTGACCGTGTGTCCCCATAAAAGCCACACACAGCTTTATACACTTCAGCAGATCCCCCGAATTGGCCCTGTTTCCCTGGAGACACTCGGGGCCACGTTATTCTGAGAACTGACCAATCAGGGGTGGGGTTTGAAATCCAACGGTTAAATCCCCTTCCCTTACACTCTCAGGATCACCACACATCAGAACGCAGAGGAAATGAGGTACTACCACAGACTTGAGTGCGTAAGAATAAGCGCTTTTTAGACATGTTTCTCTGACATACAGATCCCTGATATTTTAAAAAGCAATTCAAACATTGAGAGACCATTCTAGAGATACTGTACTGTACATATGGTTGACTAATAGCCTCTGACACTATTAATTATTTGTAAATATAGGCTAAACATCCCGTGTTTCAAAATATTAGCTGCTCTTTGTCTTCCCTGGAGACACCCGTCTCAGAGCTTCACATCTCAGTTAACACAATCTCGTCTAATTCCTCGGGCCTTTTTACAAGCCAAATGTCTTAATTTTCCAAGGTAATCCCTCATTACCCTCAACCCCCCCCCCCGCCCCTCCCCCAACCCCATATCCACCATATTCCAGTTTCCACAGCTACCACAAAAGATTAATCAGCCGCCAAGAGATATTAGAAAGTTGACATCTTCCCATCACGAAATTGTTTAAAAAAAGCAGATTAGCGGCTAATATAATTAATAAATTGAACAGCACCCCCCTCCCCTCCAACCCCCACCCCACACCCCCCACCGCCATCCAATTTCACAGAGGCTGCGGGCCAGTCCTTGCTCTGTCAGCAACACGCTTCCGTGATCACAAGTGGGCCGGCCCGCTGGGCCCAGAGCGCTCTCTCTCGCCTGCGCTATCAAAGGCCAGATTATGTCAAATAACAACTTCTTTGTCGCCATTTAATTCGCTTCGTGGCGATGACTGTGGCAGACCTGTAGGCCTTTGATACCTCGTCCCTGGCAACTATTTAGGGGACCCGTCCGTCCATAGCTACCGCCCCCCCCCCCCCCCCCTTGTCGCTTCCCCCCCGTGCCTCAGTGCTGCGGGCACACCAGTAATCCGCAATCTTCGCTCCTGCGGGGAGGTTATTGGGTGTTTGGCGTGAGCGTTCTCAGCTGTGGGGTCTCTGCCGAAGCTCTGAGGTGCTGGGAAATGCTTCGTGCTCCCTGTCTTTTTTTCCCCCCGCTTACAAAAAGAGGGTTTTAGGAAATGCAAAAACGAGAGGACCCCCATTTCGGAATAATATTTCCCAATAGACAGCGCGACCTCTGTCTGTATAAACGGCATGAGAAGTATCGCGCTATTGAATTAACCACGACCAGCACCAGCAGAGGGAATAAGCTTAAGGGAACTCTGCAAACGCAAATAAAGTAAAAATGACCACTAGAAATATTTCCATCAACAAAATATAGCAAGTCATGTTCCAATGAAATCCCCCAATGGATGACCCCCACCCTCCCACCCCCCCCTTGCACTCCCCAACCCCACTGACCCCAAAATGAAGCATAATTCACGGTCGTATCAAAACATCGGGGCCAACCACCACTTGCCGAACGTTTGGTAACTTCCTCAAGTTGCCGTCATCGTTCAGGACAATTTGTAGCGCGAAAGTAGCATTTTGACCACCCGGGGTCACAAAAACTTTGGCTCGGTCTCTGCGGAGAGACTAAAGAGCTGCAGTGGCCGCGGCGTTGTTTGGACTGACCCAACGCAACCCCAACACGTGCGCAACAGGTTCTACTCCAAACACACTACCATTCAGATAGTGTCCACATAATAGATCCAGGTGAATTAGATCCAATGATAAAACTGTAAGACTACTGTACATATTTGCAAATGGTCATAAAGAGAATACTGCAGCACTGCCTGAAGTTAAAATGCAGAAATATTTTCAAAGTATATTTTTTCATATCTTGGGAATTAAATACAACTGTGATGACAGTACTCTGAATGAGGGGGGTACACAATGGCCTGTGAACTTGTGGTAAATAGTATTGTCCTGGGCCCAATTGATATAATTATTATAATTTTGTCCCGGGCCCAGGACTGTCCCCCAGCAGCCCTGGAATCCCTCCGTTGTGTCTGCGTGGATCTGCGCTTTGATTGAACCTGTTGCGAGGTTTCGGTTCCAAACAAGCGTTTTTGTTTATGTTGTTTTTCGAGATTATAACGGGTAGTTACTTTTACAGGGAAGCGGATACCTGTAAAATGCAACATCAAGCTCCCAAAAACCTTTCACACCGCGGCGTACCGGCACAGATATAATTACCCTGTCAGGAAGCTCCGCCAGACTTTTATTGGGCTGTTATTGTTTCCTCTTTGTCTTGTTGTCTTTTTTTTTTTACTAACCGAATTATTGACTGAAAGGGCATCCCTGCTCCAAACGAGGCACGACAGAAATGAGAAGGGAGAGATAGAAGGGAACGAGCAGACAGTGATTCATCGATTTAAATGGAGTGATGAACTGGGTATAAAAGGGTAAATAAAATTAAGTCTCTCAGTGCTATCCTACAAATATCAGGGCATTTTTTATAATGTCAATAATGTAAGGTCATTTTTCTCATAAGTCAGACGGACATAATGAGGTGGTCCGACAGTCATCCTTATCATAGAGAATAGTACATCATAGCTAACTATTATACGCTGAACATTATACACACATGGACATTATAGCTGAACCTAACTTGGTTCTTGGTGTGTTAAAAAAGGTCACCCCCCCGTTAGTGACCTGTGACCCCTGTCCTGCGGAGTGTGAGCGCGAACCTCATTACTGGACCGGACTCCGCGCCAGGACCTCGGACGCAGAGCGAGGGCCTTTCACCGGCACTTTCCCGCCAATCCCAAACCGGGCCGCGGAATTCCGGGGGAATTTTCGGGATCTGGCGTCCCAACCCAGGCGAAAGGTATAAAGGCATATGGTTTCAGTTAAAAAACGCGAAACGGCCAGTCCCTTAGAATCTAAGCCACGTACACCGTGTAAATTACACCCCTATTATAAACAAGTGGGGCGGGACGAGTCAGGGGAGGCTCGAAATGAATTTTGGGACCTTTGAATGTTGCGGTAAGGAATGTGGAAAAAGCCAGACATCAGAAAGAATAATATCTTTATAGGCAAGATGATCACTCTTTAGGGTTTTAGGGGTTTATGAGGCTTATATATTCCGTGATAAAAAAGAAAAAAACACGGACTTGACCAATTAGGGGCTTTGATGAGGCCGCTCCAATCGGGTTCGTGGTATTTTCTCCGAGAACAATGTGATAGGTAGGGGGCAGTCTTGTTTCACGTGAAAGTTTCTGATTTTATGCAAATTAATACACGGTTTTGAAAATGTGGATTGAGGATTCTGTTTGGCATAACAACAAATTTCAGAACCATTGTTGTTTTGTGATAATCATAAAATAGTGTAACAAATATATTTCTGAGGAGATGTATGCATTTTTTAAATGTAATTCAACAGCAGTTAGGAAGGACAAGAGACCTTGTGGGCTGTTTACAAGAACAGGATTCAGAAAATGACCGTTCAATTCAAATTTTCACATTTATTGTGTTTCCTTTTATTTACAAATTATACATCGAGTGCCTTATTGGGAGAATGGCAGTATTGGTCTGAGGCACTCAATCATAACAGGCCAATAGGTCCACTCCTCTATCCTCTGCACTGTTAAACCTGTGTTCTGCAAACAGAGATTTGTTTGATATTTTCTACTCACTGTGAGCTGGCCTTACTGTTTAAAAAAATGAAAGTGAGGATGTTTACAAATACACTTACAAGATCTTAATTTTTTTAAGATGAGCCATCTTACCGTGTAAATAATGTGTATGGATTATGAAGGTTCAGTACAACCATCAGTATCCTGCAAAGGACACTATCATACCTGTAAGTCATGAAAAACAGGAGGCATAATGTGAAATTAACTTAATTATAGTCAGTATCATTTCAGTTTTGTAATATCTCTCATTTTCATGCTAACTGAAAGCACCTTGTTTGTGTCTGTTAAACTTCAGTTCAACATTTACCACGTTTTAAACGTATTTTCAGCACGTTTACCATGTTGCCACAGGTACTGGCGAAACTGACAGAACTGCAGTAGTTATTTAAATAGACCTGTAAATAAAGAAAAGTAAGGCAGTTTATGTTTTTTAAAAGGATACAACTGCCAACTGCTCTTCCGCCTTCCCTCCCCCTGCCACCGCTAACCTGAGAAGTTCAGTTAGTTGCGAAGGTGATCTGTTTACAGGTCAGTTGACACCTCCATTCCTGGGAATTTTTAATTAAGTTCTCCCGTTGTCGGTGCGGTGCAAAAAGATCGGCTCCATTATCTGCCGGCGGTAGGCTGTCTCATGACCTACTTTTCAGCCATCAGATCAGAGAATTAATGACGTGGATAATCGTCTCTTATTCCCAAATTTGAATTCTTGGCTGAGAAAAAAGGGGGAGAGCTAAACCCTCGCCGATGAATCAGCTGAACGGCTGCAAAGCCTGAGGCCTTTACGGACGCACACGCAACTGCTGTCACTCACTCGCCTAATCCCATGGTGCACTGGGGCATTGGGCATCGGCAAGGGGCTTCCTCTTCAGGCCGCCCTGGGCTGCTTTCTCTATTCAGCCCTGTAATGTTATGCGGAAGTAACATGATGACTACATTTCCCATGAGGCAGCAGAGGAACGGCATCCACCTTTAAACCCTACCTGGGTTCAATTGCCATGGGTCTGCTCTGAATCGGGTGGATCGACTGCGACTGCTCCTGTGTGATGCAGTTAGACGGGTCAGTTCCAGTAAACCAAACTTGTCTCGGAGGGCAGCAGTGTCTGCTGATTTTTGGAGTGTTCTCGGCACAAGTGGTTCATTTATATCTCAGGTGCGAGGCAGAAAGGAATTTGGGATTGTACATGTGACATTGCTGAGACCCATAGCAAGAAAAATTTAAATATTAAAAATACTTAAAACTGACCAGAATGACAGGAACACTAAACACTCAGAAGTTTGCAAAAAAGTCTAAATTCTGGTTACACATGAAAATGGGCGCTCATGAATTTTCTCACGAGTGTTAAACTATCGAACATTACCGAGATACACATGACGAACATCCTGCCCCTGCCGCTGATTTATTTGGTGTGAACTTTATGACATTCTGGGCCGTTCTTAAAAAATCAACATCTGAGAATCCGAGTTTATGACAGCGCCAGCCAGCCTCGTTGCTCCATCTGACGTGCGGAATGTCGAAATGCGTTTCAGATGTCTGAGCCGGGGCCGGGTTCACCAGACGTAACCTCCGCCTCCCTCTCGATTCGATTACGCGTGAGCCTGATTGCCATTGGCTCGGCAACCGCCTCAGTGCTGGAAATGCGTGGCCCTCTCACGGCGCCCAAAAAAACCGTCCCGGTTCCTGCGGAGTGAATCGGCTCGGGGCGCGAACGGCAGGACCAACGGGCGCTACCAACGCTTTATAGCTTTTGGTTTGACTTGGCCGAGGAACTGCACCCACAGCTACTGCAGCCAGGGCGAGCGCTCTGACCGCAAAGCTGCTGAACTGGTCAACACGTCGTTTAAAAAAGATCGCTAATGCAATTTAGGGCAGCACAACTAGCAATTTGCTTTAGCGCCAGATTTAAAAAAATAAATAAAAATAAAGAAAAACCACAGGACAGTGTGCAGAAGTGTTGAACTGTCACGTATCATTGCTCTCATTTCTGAGGGGATTGAATGCAGAGTTTTATACGTTAAGGGAATTATAGCCGAGTCAAAGTACAATCAATAAAACTTTTCATAACCTATATTTGAGAGTTGTATGCCAATGTGCCACTCTCTCTCCCATGCTATAACACTTTCCTGAAGTTTCCCAAGACTGAAATCTATGTTATGACAACGGATGTTTTGATACTCGGTTGAGTGTATAGGAGGTTATGCGTGTTGCATAGGCTACCCGATTCAACAACATTTATTTATTTTGTTGGACTTGATATTGTTTTATGCTGTTTGGGGACTAGGACCCGGTGGAGCGCTTAGCAGTTGGGGGAAATGCTTTGCTTAAATGGAGGAATTTCTGTGCAAACCGTGTGAAAAAGGCGGCCAATGTGCAGCACTGCTCTTCAGTTCTGACGACGTGCTTTCTCGTCAGACCATATCTTCACATGTCCTTTTGGTGTCCTGAATTTGGGTCATTGGGTCCCCCTCCCCATCTTACCATAGATGGTATGGTCCAATGTCAGCTGCCTGCAACAGATACAGTACATCATTTCCCCGTGGTATCCTTGGCAACAAGTGCAGACGAAACACAATCAAAGTTAGGAAACCACTTATTTTTATTTTATTTTATTTTATGAATCCTTTATTTTATCAGGTGGGTCCCATTGAAATCTCCATCTCTTTGTCAAGGGAGCCCCAGCCAAGAGAAGCAACAAGCAGTCAGTTTACACATAAAACACCATACACAAAGCAACATCAGTAAAACCACAGATTTATACAATAGTGAACAGTGAGAGATTATACAAGGTAACATGATTACAAATCAGTTTTTAAGGTCTGTAATAACCTTTTAACTTCTTAAAATCATCCAGAGGCATAGAGCGGTCCGGTTTAATGTCCTCCTGGAGCTGGTTCCAGAATCATGGGGTGTAAATAACTAAGAGCCATCTTTCCAAATTCTGTGGAAGGGCGAGGTACAGTAAAAAAAAGGTAAAAAAAAAAAGTTTTGTGAACGCAAGTTATAAGGATTTGAGCTCCAGTTAAAAAGGCAAGGAGAGTGGCCCTGTTTACAAATTTCCTTGTAAATGAAAGTGTACCAATGGAGTCATCTTGTAAGTTGGTAATTTGGCAGGCCTGGCCTTTCATACAAGAGACAATGACGAGCCAGAGATTTGGCATTTTTAACAAAACCTAAGGTGAAGTTTGATCTTGATTCAAAAAGACGACAATCTTTTCAAGTGCTGTGGATTCAAAGGAGTGCACAGATCAAAAAAAATTAAGCATCAAGATCTTTCCAAAACCAGCCATCTGGAATTTTAGGAATACTTTTGCCTGCAATTTTTGCACTTTTGTATGATAGAGTTTTGTTGCATTATTGTGAGTGAAGTTTAAGGCGCACATAGGTTTCAGTTTCTATATTCTTTTATGTGAACCAAGACTTCTGACCTATTGGACGTAGCCTAAGGTTGTGTGGCTTTTTGGAATATCAACTTGCCCTCTGTAGACCTGGCCAGAAGTATTTTTTTTACTGTTGGTTTACTATCCTGAGATCAAACAGAAGATAAATAGCAGACAAAATTACTTCTCGACAAAATAGCATCTACCCTGACAACACTCTGAACTCCATATGTAGTGGTGTTTATAACTGTAACACCAAAGCCTTTATTTTACTGCTTCTTTGGCTTCAGTCTGCTAAAGCTATTAGAACAATGGGACTATATAGAGGTTCTACTCAATCCTGGTTGAGCCGCAATGTCTGCAGTGTGTGTGTTCCACGGAGACTCTATAACTAAGCATCATACCAATACAGCTACGAGTCAGGCAATCTTGAGCCAATTTAAAATGGCTCCCCCGAGCTGTCATTGGTTTAAAGGTGGCCTGGAAAGCCTACAAAGCTGCATGAACTGAGGTTAGAAAGCACTGAGGTGCTGTAATATTAGTTATGCTGGGCGGCGTCAGTGTTGTCTTAAATGTTTGATTATTTTTCAGTGAGACAAAAAAATGTACTAAGGCATCAGATCACTATTTTTTTTTAAAAGAAACTGAAAAATGCCAGAGCCTTTTAATAAACTGTCGTGTATCAAGGAGCCTGCAAGTGCAGCTCCGGTCCTGCAGGAGGCAGCAGAGGTGCGGAGCGATTGCTTATTTATGGATTTACTGTAAAGCCATTGGCTTTGGAGAACTGTTTACAAGAGTCTGCAGTTCAGAAAGCATAAATTACCTCCCACTCAAGTACGATGTCCTGCGCGGAACGTTCCAGAACAGGGTCCAGCACAACTGCAGAGATCCATCTGAGCGCCACTTGAGCTCCTTCTTCACTGCCCACTGGAGAAAAGACTCTGGGATCGCACACGGAGAGGCAAGATTTCCAAGAAAACGGATCAAACAAAACGCTCCTTGCTGATGTCAGACAATTCCAAGATCCAGCAGCCTTCCAGCATAACTGCGCTTTCAAGGGATTGTTTTAAAACAGCCTTTGCACGTCAACCATCGGCTTCAGGATACCTCCTCTGGCGACCTCTGTGCCTGCTGGTGTACAAACCACGTTCACTCTGCCCCTAAGTGCACTTAAACATCCTTCAATATGCTGTTTTAATCATAGTGTGATTTTAGACTCACATAAGTTGAACACAGCTGCATGGCACAACAAACCATAAAGTCTGAGCAGCTACAGCTCCCTACGTTACATATGTCACTGAATGCTCAAACCCACATCTTTAATCTCATTCTCTATTTCATGGTACTTAGTGTTATATTGCAGGTTTATGTACTGACTAATACTATCAACTGTGACACTGATAAATCTGCATCATATTCTCTTTACCTGAAGCTTAAATGTAAGCAATTTTGAAAGTAACTCCCGGTAAAAGCATCTGCTAAATGCGTAGATGTAAATGTTGTAATATCATAACGCGTATTCGCAGTCGCCGAAATTACTTTGTGGCAGATTTATAGAACTTACCTTTGGCTCCACCGATAGCCTCAGGGGAGCAGCAGTACTGCGTCTCGGCCGAAAGCAGTGCATTCAAGAATGCGCTGACGGAGAAATTGGCAGCCTGAGCTCGGACAGACTGCGCCCTTCAAACAACTCAAAATAGACATGAATAAATAGTGAAAAATATCTACTGAAATGGAGAGATGTGAGCCGGTCCATCTTACTGTGAGCGACTTGAGAGAGCGATCGCTGTTCTGGTTTTCTACCACTTGACAACGTGACAGGTAAAATATATATAGCAGCTTCTAGACAGCTTAACTTTAAAAAAAGATTTATTAAGCCGGTTTGTGGTCAACCGTAGTTTTCAACACGTCAAATTAATTTACACTGGCTTCGCAAAACCAAAACCTCAGAGGGGCGGTTGATATTAATTAAGGTTCCTGCGTCTGTGGCAGGAGTTCCTGGGATGGAGGGGGGGGGGGGAGGAGATGGTGAAGCTGAAGTGATTGAAGGGGGGGCCCGGTGCTCATGGTGGGATTTTTGGCCCTTCAGGCAACAGTGGCTGAGAGCCCGGTATTCTCAAAATAAACTGTTTTCACTCTCTGGATTTGGTGCATAATAGGGCACAAGCCTATTTCTACTGTTCATGGGTTTATTTACTGTCACAGTTCTTCAGGTGGGACATTAATGCATTTGCCTTAATTTAACAACAACAACAACAACAGTCATTTTCATGTTTCTGTTATGGTTTAAAATGAGAAATGTGTACTCAATCATGTACTCAAATGCACACACACACACACACACACATGCCCACACACAGTCTGACAGATACCAGAAAAGAAAAAAAGAAAAGTAAAAGTTATCAATGCATGTCCAGCCAGCTTGCAACCTTTTTTTAAAAAAGAATTGTTCCCAAAACTACTGGTGTTTAAACAAGGCAAATGTAGAACTATTATGAGCAACTTAATCACAGTATGTTATTTATTGCTATGGTTAATTGTCATGATGAGATTTCTGAGAGGGGGCGAACATGAACTCAGTACCCTTGCAAAAGGGATACTGCACTGCAGGAAAAGATGTTCGGTCGAGGAAACGCTGAACCAGGTTCGTTACTCTCTGTGGTCATTAAAGATTTAGTGGAATGTTTCTCGAAGAGCAGGGGATTTCCCCAATATCCAGGCCAAATTTCAAATCTGGATCTCCAAATCGAGCCTGTTAATCATCCACCGGTTTAATTGACTATATAAATCTTCTCCTCTTCACCTCCATCGATGTGGCAGAAAATGGCTGCAGCTTTTCACCCAAGTGGTTTGGTAATTGCTACACATTGGAGCTAGCTGAAGTGTTACCCCCATCGCCCCCCCCCCCCCCCCCCGTGCTAATGCAAGGTGTTTTGTCACCATTGAAAAGCCACTGTGTAAGACTGCAACGACAGACAAGTCGAGAACCTGCTATGAACCTCCAAATGTTGATCTATGTATGTATCTTGCGCACACACGTGAGTCAGTTATCTCATGTAAACATTACTTTTGTGTGCCTATCTGCGTTAAAAGAGCAGTATTTGAATGCAAGGGGACAGTAACGATAGGCTGGCGTGAGATGCAGTGATTTCCATAGTAACAGTGAAATCAGGCATGTTTTTTATGACTTGTTCTTATTTAGTGTTGTCTCCTCCGTCGTCGAGTCCCTGTGGACATTCCTTTTCTGTAAGTCATGCTCAGATGGTTAAGTGGGACATCGTTTTTCCTGTTTCTCCACTCCTGACAAAAACGGTCTACCTCCTTTTTTGGCCTAAGCCTTATTCCTTCATCATATGTCCCACTGATGTGTCTGTGTTAGGAACGACCCCCCACCCCTCCGCACCCCCCCCCCCCCCCCCCCCCCGATCCACCTCATGTCAAGATTTTATTTATTAATTTTTTTGAATGGGTCTTCTTAAAAAAACGTTTCAATATTACTGCCGCAAAAGGGGCCGTTCGATCACAGGGTGACGGTGTGCGATAATAAGATATAGCCACACCCAGGACACGCCCACGTCCACATTCTGCCAGACGAGCGTTAGTGAGGCCGGGCACTGATTGGACGATATGGTGTAACTGAAAACACACAATCAACAAATGCCTACATATATTCCAGGACTTAAAATGTATCATTGGAACGGGCTCCCGTGCAATTTTACAGGTGTAAACAAAGGGGTGGGTCAGTGGTGGGGGGTCTTATTCTTTCATCTTTGTAAAGGGGTGTGTTCTCTCTCTTGTGGTGCGGCTTAGTACGTTTAACCAGGGATTATCGAAATCAGTCAGGTAATCAGACCGGCCAACGTTTTCTGCTCCAACAGAAGAAGTCAACAGGCCCCATGAAAGACACACAAACAAATAAGACGGTGTGCTTTTGATCTTATCTCTGATCACTGTTAGCCTTTCAGTGGTGTCTTTCAGTTTAGTCGCTGGTCTTACAGGTCTACTCCCGCTCGCAGCTCTATGTCCACTGGATGACGGAGAGTAATGCACACACGGAATACAGTTCCTCTGAGAACTGGACGGTCACACACACACGAGGAGAAAATAAAACTTAAAAATCAGAATAAAACTGTAAAAATGTTACATTCAAACAACTTAAAGTAGGGTTGAATTATTAAAGATGCTATACATTTTTCCGTTTTATATTTTAGCTCTTCTTCTTTCCACAGCGTAGCGGACAAACCTTATGCCGTTCCCCAAATTAAACTGAGTACAGCTACAGTTCATAATGATGGTGAATGCCTATTTTAATTTAAGGATTTTTAGCTTTGAGTTCCGTGCGCATGTGCGGGCGTGTGGGGGGGGGAGACGGGGAACTCACCTCACCAACTTTTTTTTTCTTTTTTTTGGGTGCAGGTAGTTGTGGTTTCCTTTCAATCAGAAGCCAATTAAGGCCTTGAGAACAAGGTGTGTGTATTCTTTAGCCAATCAGCATCTTATCCTAATTACTGGGCCGGAAGCTGACGCTATAACCTTTAGGGCTACATTCTGACACGTGCTTTGTAAGAGATTCTGCTTATCCTTTTTTTTCAATACGTTTCCACGGCTTCACAACTGAGGCTGTGGCACTATTACCACAGCCAGCTTGTTTCTCCAAATTCCCAATTTGCACTGCCACATCAATTAATGGACAGAGGAGTTAATGATTTATACATTCTGGAGATAATGAACTATAAGTATCAGTAGCACGGCCATAAAAATGTATATTAGGAAAAACAGGAAATAAAACGCATGCTGTGAAGGTGACTTAAATGCCTCTTGAATGTGAAATTAGTGCAACAACAGAAATGCCCCAGGGAAATTAGGAAAATCAGGAGACTATTTTGACTATAAATTCACAGGAGTAGAAACGGGGTTGACGTTTTTGAGGGGGAAATATGCTTTAAAGTATAAAAAATAATATTACAGAAAATGAATAAGAAAACGTAGAAGGCCCATTATGACACAATGAAATAAAGTATTCATAAAGGATCAACTGGAAGAAACAGGATAGTTTATGATGCAAATAATGCGTTTCCATGTTATTAAGTGCCCTAAACCAAACAATGAATAAACTGGCAACAGAAAAAACAAACGGATTCAAAACATGTTATCTGTTTGCATTTAAGGGCAGGGGCTTTATGCTGTCATGAATTACTGCATGGAAGAAGTGATGAAGGAGTTTAATCTTTTGTGTTTGATGAGCAGGAGGTTCGAGAGGACAGCAGCCAGATTTTGGGGCCAGTCTGGGCCAGGTTGAGTTGACTGACGAACACTGCCCATTACCTGATAACCAGCTCTCTGGAATGGTGACTGTTATGGTCAAATTAAAACAGCAAGATGATGTCATTCCCAAATCGTTAACCTCCTATCAGACCCGGCAGTTTTTTTTTTGTCACCAGGAGGGGACGTTGGTTTTTGGTCTAAATCTCAATATCTATATATTCTTCTATGGTGAAACACAACAGGGGGTCATTCATTAAAACTGATATAAATAATATTTTTGACAATTTTTTCACCGCAACACGATTTCACGTAAAACGCTTGTTTTATGTCCAAAACATTTTATATTAATAAAACTTTTTTTTTCCCGCCAGATCTCAGAAGGAAACATATGAACACTTGTGCAGTGCAGAATCTAAAGACTGACACAGAGAGCTGACTGACAAACGGCCAGATCAAGGGCATACCAGACCGAGAAAGGCGAACTATACATGGTCCCCCCCATCCCTGTCACCACACACCGTTATCTACTTCAGAGTGATTCGACGAAAGCCAAAAATAAATAAATAAAAAGCGCAACTCGAGACGATGTGTGTGAAATGCGTGCGACTCGACTGTGTGTGTGCGGTCACACCCTCCCGATCGGCTCGACTCCCAGAGATTACTGACTTCGGCCCGGTCGAGCCGAGGAAGCTGTTTACAAACATCAAGCGCGGGGTTCCCGCCTTGGGAAAACACCGGGCCCAATCAGATTACAGGTGGGTTAAAAGCTCTGAGGGTGAAAGACAAACACCAGCCTCTGCTTTCGTACACAGCGCGCAGCCGAGGGGTAGCAGCTCCGTCTCGCGGCTTCGACGAGGTTCCTGTCTGGAGAGGACGGCCCAACGCAGTCGGCCTCTTCCTGAAGAGGCGGCCATTTTGCGGTGGACGGTGTCACCGTCGCCGGCAGAACGAGATTAGAGTCCACAGGACGGTAGATATACAGGAACACAGTTTGGCAGCCCTGCTCTTGCTGTTGAATGAGGTGGGCTTTGTTAGGGTTGGAGTGAAAACCGGCAGGATGGTAGATTTCCAGGAATAGGACTGGGCAGCCTTGCTGTATATGCTTATCTAACAAAACCATTAAATGAAGGCAATTGGTCACTGAACCTTCAATATCGTAATGCACTTTAATACATATTTTAAATAAATATTTCATCATTAAAATCCTTTTATGCAACCGCCAATAAAAAATATATACTTGCATATTTATTTAAAAAAAAAAAAAAAACACTCAAAATGCCACAAAAGAAAAAAACAAAACAAAAAGACTTCCTAAAATGCCAAACCATGTACATTTACATCTCCATTTTACAGTTAAAACAGTAGGAAACTGAGGATGATGATACAGATAGCTGCCATATTTACATATGATCAAAGCTGTGTTGCTTTGATTAAGGCCTATCTTCAGTCTAGTCAGAATGCACTTTGCCCTTACTGAGAAATAATATGGGCACGGAGGTTAAGGACATTGGCCTGTAACCCAAAAATGTAGGCTATGTAAATGATCTTATTATTATTATTATTATTATTATTATTATTATTATTATTATTATTAATAATAATTCAGTGACAGCCAAAGTCATGTCGTGTAATTTAACCACCTCTTAAATTTGTAACGGACAGGCAAGTGAATTAGTGGTTGTGGTCAGAATGCATAATGCCCTAATTCATCTACGGTACTGCAAACCAATGAAGTAACAATGAGTTTCCTCTAAAGCCCAGGAGCTTGTTCATCCTATGGCACTGGTTCCCTGTCAATCGGTGAAACACTTGCACAGAACTGAACACATAGCACTGTCTGAACTGAGCACAGCAGTGTCTGAGCTTAACACAGCACTGTCTGAAGCTGAACACCTGATGCCTGTGCTCAACACATGTACTGTTGGAACTGAACACGGTACTGTTTGAGCTGAACAGCCTGTCAGTGCAGTCTCTCAGGCCTGTCACGTCTCCTTGAGCAGCAGATGTGGTGTAGCAAATACTGAGTCATCAAGAACGACACAAAAAACAACAAAAAAACAGATAAAAGACAGAAAAGTCAACACACTGCTAAACGTCAGCACTTCTGCCTCATTCACATACGTCACTTTACATTTATAAAAAAAAACTTTATAAAAGTCAGTCTTTTTTGGTCAAAAGTACAAAAATAGACAGTTTTCTCACCTTAATATATATATATATTTATATATATTTTTTTGTACATTTCTAGATTTTAAACAGCCTAGATATCAGGTACAGTCATTTCCAGTACAAACTAGTGGAAGAGGTTGCTGAGAGGGTCCATCCGGTCATTAGCCGTTTCTTTCTTTTCGCTTGTGCTTCTTCTTCTTCCGCCCACCCCCCCATCCTCTGTCGCCCCCCCACCCCGTCCATCCTTCCTCAGCTCCCTCCCCAGCGGCGCACGCGTTTAGTCCTCCGGCCGAACGGGTGTGCCACGAACCCGAAGGGGCGGCGGTCGGCGGCGTTGGCGTTGGCGGCGGCGTTTGCGGCCCCGCCGCTCGGCCCCCTGGTGGGCCGCTTCATGAAGTGCACCTCGCGCTGGTGCTGGCGGGTGCGGGTGCCGCTGCGGGGCCGCCCGCGGCGGGTGAAGCCCATGTACCAGCCGCCGTGCCGCGCGCTGCGCAGCGCCGTGTAGTTGTTCTCCAGGACGATCTCCGTGAAGATGCAGTCCCGCCCGCGGCCGCGGCTCTGCGATGGGGAGAGAGGCGGGGCGTTCAGCAGGCAGAACGCCGGGGGGTGGGGGGGTGGGGGGGGAGCAGTGTAGCGTAACGGGTAAGGAACTGGGCTTGTAACCGAAAGATCGCAGGTTCGATTCCCCGGTAGGACACTGCCGTTGTGCCCTTGAGCAAAGGTACTTAACCTGCATTGCTTCAGTACATATCCAGCTGTATAAATGGATGCAGTGTAAACGCTGTGTAATAAGTTGTGTAAGTCGCTGTGGATAAGAGCGTCCGCTAAATGCCTGTAACAGAATGTAACACGCTGCCTCCTCCTCCTCGAGGTGACAACAAACGTTTATGAATTGGAACTAATCAAACCGTTTTTTTTTTTTTTTGAGAGAGAGAGAGAGGGGAACGCGGCAGGTAGCCGCTGCCAGCCAACATAAAGAGAGCTACCCCCTTCAGAAGGAGCCAGCCATATGCTGAACACATCACACTCAAGGATCAAGGGGAATGGGGAATGGGAAATGGCTGCAATAACCAATTACTTTGGCTTCTGTTTCGTATGAAGTGCAAATCCTTCCTCAGAGAAAAATCACTCCTTGGACTGTGGATTTTGTTTTTGTATTTTTTGTGTGTGTGTGTGTGTGTGTGTGGGTAGAGCTGATGGGGTATTGGCATCGAATGCGTGTTTGTGTGATGCCAGCCGCAATGCTATGAAATAGTTACAGGCCACACTGAGCAATTAAGAACTGCAAAGGGCCTAACGTGTCAATGCATTTTACTGCTTGAACATATAGAAAGTACAAATAACTTTATAGCTTTTAAATGCAACGCTGTTACTTCAAAATCACATTATAGTCAGATTATTATTAATTATTATGAATTACATTTATATAGCACTTTTCCAAATGGTCAAAGTGCTTTACAGTGAAGGGGAACTCACCTCACCCACCACCAATGTGTAGCACCCACCTGGGTGATGCACGGCAGCCAATTTGCGCCAGAACGCTCACCACACATTAGCGAAGGTGGAGAGGGAGAGAAAGTCTGGGGATGATTTTAGTGGCAAGTTTGTGAGAGCCAGATCTGGGATTTGGCCAGGACACCGGGGAACCCCCTAGCGATCACAAACTATGGCCTCAATGGTAATCAGTCTTGCGAAACAAAAAATTTTACGAGACCAGCAATATAATCCGGCTGACATATTTAAACTGCCATTTTCACAGGAAATATGTAAATACAATCACTGCCCATCAGGCCAGTGTTGGGCAATACTTTTCCTGTCTCTGCTGGGACTTTGGAAAGCCAGAGGCTACCACAGGATCTTCTGGTGTGTTTGTGTGCTGTTGCCCGGGACACAGTAAACCATGGGCATTGCAGTGATGACATAAACCGCAATTCACAAGAGCCAAAGTCACAGTTTCCTAAACAATTTTAACACATTTTTAGCACTCTCCTAACTTTGTTGCTCGAAATTAAAGATAGCCCACAAATCATCAGAAATTGACTGCTACTTTCGCATGAGACCATATCATACTGTATGTGTATGTGTAATATGTGACCATACTGTCTGACAAGATCTCATTCAAATTTTTTTTCAAATAATAAGCTCCACTTCAGCCCTGGAAGAAGAACAAAACATCGTTTTTTCAGACAGGTTTTTCGATCGCCAACCGCCACGTGGTCACATGACACACGAACAGCTGAACGTCTCTTTGCCGTCCAGCCAATCACCTGACACCGCACTGACCGCCTCAGGGCGCCAAAAACCCGAAACGAGCCCGAGCCACTTAACAAACAGGGACGCCAAAAATAAACCTCACGTTCAGAATGTGACACGCATCTCTACCGAGAAAAAAAAAAGAAAAAAGTCACATCCATGCTGCGTTGGGCAACTGATATAGCGCACGAAGTAGGATCAGGGTTGCGAACAGATGGCCTACCTGGCTTGAAATCCGGCAGGTTGGAGGTAGCAATAATGTCCCTGTTCATTACCGCGCACAGCGAGACACAAAACAAACGCAGATCCACCCCGGGGATCGAGAAGAGGACGACTGACAGAGAGTGAATGAGCAGAGGCTCAACACTCGCACTCCACCGCCCACTACTCGCAAACCCAGAAGGCTCGGTGAGCGCCTACACGGAACCTGCTGTTCCCTACAGACAGGCCGCCTCGAGATGGGTGTTTCATTATTGATCGCCGATAGCTCCATTCGTCGAACATTAAATTATATCGCTCCCTGGTCCTTTTTTGTTTTGCATTAGCGCTGTTCTCTGTTCTCTTAATAGCTCCAAATGGGAAGCTTGCGCTAGCACCTGTGGGCCGTATTTTTTGCTGGCATGCTGATTGGACGAGGTGGTGCTGAACTGTGGGTGACAGGCAATGTAGGGAAAATCACAGAACAACTGCAGACATGGAGGCCAATTCTCAGGACACTTTCTTACCGCTGGCACTGAGCGGTAGTGCAGTACAGGGCAGCGTAGAGCTGGTCTTTTTAACCGTAAGGTCACAGGGTCGATCCCTGGGAAGGACACTTGCCGTTGTACCCTTGAGCAAGGTACCTAACCTGCATCGCTTGAGTATATACCCAGCTTTATAACTGGATGCTATGTAAATGCTATGTAAAGTTGTGCAAGTTGCTCTAGATAAGAGCATCTGCTTAATGCCTGTAATGTAATGTAAGGCACCATACTCTTGCAGGGGTCTGAATTTTGTAAATCCATCCATTTTGCACGAACATAAAAGCCACAAATACATAACAACACAATTAATTAATTTTATGTTTCTCAACCCATCTCCACACAAAAAGCCAACAGTGTGTAGGAACTGTAACTTCCTAAAAACAGCGTAGCCTACAGTATACAGCATACCTTGTATAACTATATGTATAGGTATGGGGCATGCCCCCGCCAAGGCGTAACTTGGTGGGATGGCATACCTGCCATCCCAATAAAAGCCGTGGTAGGCAGTGACCAAACACAAAGCACAACCAGCAGACACGTATGAAACTGTGACATATTTAAAAAGATGGCAGTTAAAAAATGTATTATCACCTTGCCCACCAGCTTCCCTCTGTGGTTCATGCAGACGTAGTACCCAGTCTCCGCCCCTCTTATTCGAACCCGGCTCCCAAACGTGTCCGTCTCCACGATCAGTTTGGCTGCAGAGCGAGACGAGGGAGAAAATCTGTCTGTTATGGAATGTACCGGAATGTCAACATTAGCAACATTTACACTTGCGGCATACAAAAAAATTACATTCTGATTTTTATTTTGTTATTTTGTTTCCAACTGATAATTATCAAGTTCCAGATATCATTCAATGTTTCACCTTCTGTCTTACTTCTTTCTTTCTGGCAAGTGTGCGAAACAGTCCCTCTCTCTCTCTCTCTCTCCCTGTCTCTCTCTCACACACGCACGCACGCACACACACACACACACGCAGGCGCACATACATGAAATCTGCGGGGACCATTCCTGGGGATTTATGCAAGCTTGAATTCTTGCACGATGACAAAAACATGTGCGCCACAATTCTTTGAAATGGAAGAAGGTATCCTGGAAGGGCGATAAACTTCTTTATAATTCCGCATTCGCTTCACACATAAGACTTTATCCACATCTTTATTTTAGGTTGCTGGGTGGAACAGCATGTAACGTATGAATTTAAGATCGTCACCAGTGTGGCATGCAATGTGAATTACAAATAATTTATCACGATGCATCATAAAAAGCAAAAAGAGTAGACAATAGACTAGTCAATAATGCTGTACTTTTTTATCAGGTACAAGGGACTGAACCGTGCAATGTAATTACATTGTTAAACAGAAGTATTTTAACAGAAAACCTGTAATACAAAATCACTAATGTCCACCACAAGGACTATATAAGATGAGGTGACTGGCAGGTACGCTATGTGTATGAGCTCACTTTTTTAATGTGTTTTTGCCTAATCTCTTTACCTATCTAGCAGATCTTGATCATTTTTAAAAACAATACCCTACTACTACTTCAATTACATTCTCCAATATAAAATATTATTTTCAGTTTTTCACTACATCCTCCTGAAACCTGGTGGGAAAAAAGCTTAAGTCTTTAATGTCACCTCTCTGTACTAGTTTATGTGCATAAACAAAACATACAGTCATATGAAAGCGTATGTAACTCATGAAAAATACAATATGCAAATGGATGAAGCTGATAGAATAAAATTAATTATACTGAAAAAAGAATCACAACGAAGACTACTGCCATGAACACATTGTGCCTGTTTGTGGAATTCATATCACTTAACACAGAGAGATGCCCTGCGATGGACTGGCAGACTGTCCAGGGTGTATTCCTGCCTCTCGCCCAATGCATGCTGGGATAGGCTCCGGCACCCTCCCGCGACCCTGACCAGGAGTAAGCAGGTATAGATAACGGATGGATGGATGGATGGATGGACGGATGACACAGAGAGAGGCTGAATTTCACAGGGAGGCGATGGATGAAATAGCAACAGGCCACTGATGAGCAGCCCAGCCACAGGAGAGAGATCAGCCTCCAGCGCACGCACCCGGCATGCTGGGAGTGAACGGCTCGCATGTGACACCGGCCCGGTTACCGGAGATCCACCTTCGCCCTTCTAACAGGGCCCAACGGAGCGCTGTGCATTTCAAACGGCCCCGGCTGCTAAGGGCTCAGTTCTGAGCAGTCCATCTCAGTTTCCGTCCAAAACTTCATAACCGCTTTTGACAGCTTGTTATTAAATCCTACTCTGGAGGTGGTTTTTTTTTCCTTCTTTTTTTTTTTAAAAAAAGGATTTAACTTGCTCTGGTGTTTGTCAAAAGTCCCGAAGACCTGAACAATTCAGCGCTCAGTCGTTACTCTCAGCGAGGAATCTGGGCCAGCCGAAATGCTAGGTGATTTTACCATTAGGAGACATCACATTAGCCATTTAACTACCCAGTACATCTCTCTTAAAAGCTAGAAATGTTAGCGACACAAATTTAGCACATTTAAATGCCTAAAATCTACTGTGTATTGCTATTTCTCATTCTGTACAGAACCCTTTGCAAACTGAATGTTTGAAGATACTGAAGACACACTTTATTGAACCCCGTGGGGTAATTTGTCCTCTGCATTTGACTCATCCTAGTTACTTACAGGTGCAGAGGGCAGCCTCAATGCAGTGCCCAGGGACCAGCTCCAGGACTCCCTGGTCAAGGGCAATGGCAGGAGTGCACCTAACCTAACAGGTATGTCTTTTGGTGTGGGAGGAAACCGGAGTACCCGGAAGAAACCCACACTGGACATGGGGAGACCGTGAAAACTCCGCACAGAGAGGATCCGGCCGGCTTCCCTCTTGTGAGGCAACCACTGCACCACCGTGCCGCCAAAACTCTGCCATATACAGCAGAAATATCGACTAACCAAGGATCACAATGCAATGTGCCCTTTATTTTTTAGGACTTAACGAATCAGGATTTCTGTATTAGCTGGATAACTGCACTTAGTAAAAACATGGACTGAGGTAAAAAGAGCTGTTCCGGGTTTTACTCAGTGGAGTTATCCAGCTAACTCAGTAATCCAGCTTCGTGAAATACGCACCAGAGGAGTCACTATTGTATGGCACTCTTATAGGGACCAATAAACCTGCTGAGTGACACCCACCTTGGCCTATACTATAAATAATTACTGTAGGTGGTCCAACCATCTCGAACACTGACTTGGTCAAGACTGAGTACCAGACTGCAGGGCGCATCACTGCAGAAAGCGCAAACCAGCCACCCAACGCTAACAATATAGACAACATTTCATCAACAGGAAATGCCCTCAGCTCATCACAGTGACGTGTACTGTACAAAGAACTGAGCTGCAGTGATGCATTCTTCAAGTTGTATTCCCCATTTCGAATGCCACCTATTGCCTTTGCAAGTCAATGTATCGTGCTCAATCCCACTAATTGATTTTTTACCCCCCCCCCAAAAAAAATAACTACACCGTGTTTATGAATTAGGCAATTAATTGCACGAGTGTCAGTCGCTGAATAATTATTTAATGATCCATGATAAAGCATGATATTTACATAGTTGCTTATTATGAGTTGTGAGCTTTTACAATCAAGACTAAATATTATTTATTGTGTGTTGTGAACAAAATAGTCTGATCCAAAATATAGATCTAAAAGGCCAGAGCAAGGTTCTGGAGATCACTGTAAGATAGGTTCTAATGGCTGTCCCAGACACCGTTTACCCCTGAGAATCAAACACTAAACCATCTAGAATTTCCAGTTTTGTATTTGGATGAATGGTAGCACTTGAATTCTAGTTTAGGTTCTATTTGACTTAAGATGAGTTCATTATCTCTTCTAGGGTGTAAAACAACTCCCTCTTCTGATAGTTACATGTTTGGATGAGCTTACTTTAGCAGGCAAAACTAAAATATATATTTCAAATGTCTCCTAGCCAATGTCATTAAGTAGGCAGAGGTGGAAAGTTCAGAGGTCAGAAAGTAAAAGTCCTGCTATGTGTTTCCTCCACCCATGAACTCAGCCAGCTGATTTCACTAATTAGTTCTACCTCCTGGCTGAATGAATGTGCTAATTAGAAAATCCAGGTGATTGGAACAACATACTGCAAAGAGGACTTGTACTGTTTTGAACCTGGATTTTCCACCTCTGTAAGTACATATCCCATGACACCTAACAACTTTAAAACATCCTTCCTAATTTTTCTCTCTTTACTTATGATGACCTATTCCTAGTGGAAAACAAGCTCAAACTTTTCTACCAAACAAAAACAGTAACATACACGATTCTTACCATGTACATCCCCGTCTTCAGCCATGGCATTGATTTTCTTGTTTCCAAGAACTTGCACGTGCTTGCCACTCGTTCGGCTGTAGAGCTGGTAGGTACGAATTAGCCTACGACTCGTCCGGTCGGAAAACTTGCACTGCTCATTCACGTGCTGCGTAAAATTAGGCGGGGACTGAATGGTCACCTGAAATAAAACAAATTAGACCCCAGTAGTGAGTAAGGATACGTTATATATTTATATATCAAAATACCTTAAGTTCTTCATTTCAAAAAGTGTGGAAGCAAACCATGCATACCACGAAATAATTAATAATATAACTGCGCAAGGACACACTTCCATTTACGACTACCGGTATGGGTGTATATTGGAATGAGCAGATTCCAGGAAAAAAAATCCATTGAATTTACGCACTGAAGCAGAATAACGCCTGAAATGCACTTTAACCTGAACATTTCTGAAAGTACATTTGGTTTCTTTCAATGGGGATGAGGGGATATTGTGTAAGCATGCATAGTTACACTTTTAAAATGGCATCAGTTGTCTGTGACTGGGTTTCTTAAGGATTGGCTATTTTATTTTAATAAAGATGGGTCACTGGTGCATTTGATTTTGGTCATGTCACCGTATCACAGTCCATGGGGCAACAGGAAAGGACACCATAGAAGCCAGCGCGTTATACGATGACGGCTGTCCGACGATGCCACTGTCCTGACGGCGTTTACTGTGATGATATCGATATCATGTCCATAGGCACCACAACTATGATTCTATGGTTTTTCATCCATCTTTCCCTGAGTTACATTCCTTTACGACTGTTCTCAGAAGTTCAGCCATACAGCCCTTCCATAATGTTTTCCCCTCTTTATTACGAGTGACATCCTTGAAGGTAATGAGACCTGTTCTCTTAGTCCTTGACCTTTAAACTACAGGATTAGAAATTTTATAATCTATCGTGATCCGTGGGCATAAATAATAGTTAACACTGTTTTGTCATATTTAACCGACATAAAATTTCAGCAAGAACGTATAGCCAACTTGTAAGTTTAGTTCATAATCGTATACGTACCTGTGCATAGAGACAAAAGGCAAATAAATGGAGGAACCTGAAAAAAACAACATTAATGTATTGTTACATGACACAGTTACATGTGGGAAATCGTTGCTGTTTACAGGTTGACAGCTGATTCACTTACAGGCTATTTGATCTCGACGGCATCGGCATCATTTTTTAAGTTTTCAAAACAGGGAGTGATCCGTTTGTTTAAATTATTCCTCGTGAATTCGACTGTACCCCTGTAGGAGGTTCGTCGGGAAAATGCCAGAACGTGTCCATTTAAGAAATGTATCTCGAAGTTTCTTCGTCTCAAAACCGTTTCAATTATATTATATTGAAAAATTATATTTTTTTTGTAGTCGCAGGTATCCAATGTTATACGTCCTTAATAGAGAGCAGTTTTGTCATTAGCTGGCAGAAAACGGACATTCCTGATGACAATTGTCTGTTCATTAATGCTACTTCAACATTTTTTTTCTTTTAAAAAAGTGCAAAAAAATAGCATTTTTAATTTAGACAAAAGAAACTTTAACACAAAACATATAATGATGGAGTCTAAACCAAAATCTTCTGTCTTCCGATATCCATAGGCGATTGAAGAGGTATACATATAGGTGTACCATTACGCGCCAGCGCGTGCATCATATGCAACTGTTAGCTTATACTTGAAGTTCCCGTTTAATAAAAAGTCCATTCAGTTGTGAGAAAATTAAATTCATTAATATGAGAGGATCCCGGGTCAGATTTCATCTAGTCAGTCAGAGGGCGCCTAGTTCTGATTCCACTGCGGTGGTAGCTATCAGTGTTGTTACTTCAGATCGGTCGTGAGGGACTTAATTTATCCCGTATCCCCTCCTCATCTCGTTGTTGCGGTCTCCAGTGTCGGCTCCCTGTTCTTATTTGTATCCTGGGGTTAAAATAAAAGGAACGTCCCCAAGAAACCAGTTATGTCTCCCTCACTCTCTCTTTGCTTAAAGTCTACCTTCCTCACCTGATGAAAAAGTAAACACTTGCCTGAATACAGGAGGAGCTTATACAAACTAGACAACGCCTAATGACACCTCTCCGCTGGGGAGGTGTTAGAAGAGACGGCATCAAAATATGGGCGCTGAAGTCTATTTGTATTGGAGTACCGAATGTTATATATATTTTTTAAAAGCATAAAAGTAAAATTATAAAATAAATTCTCACCTAAACACGATTAAATCTTTCGCAACTGTCATTAGCTGGTAAAAATGTGTACACCATCATAGATTTCATGTGAAATATTATCGATATACGAGCACATAAAATAAAATATTCTTACGTTACACCGTGAAGTGTGAATAAGATGTTTTGTAACGTGCACCTGGAGGCATACATAGATCTTTAGATTAAATGATGTAAAAGTAATGTTTATTCAATGACAAAGAGACCAACGTATCTTTTGAACATTTTTGATACACTTCATCATGGTATGTGCTGTTCCAAATGCTGCGTAATTATTTACGCGAATGCTTACACTGAGTAATGCTTATATATTTATATAAATATTTTCTATGTTTGAAACATACTAAATAGCATACACAAGTATGAAAACTATTCTACATTTTCACTTATTTGATAAAGTTTCATTTGAAATATTTCACAGGTAGTAGCCTACTATTGTACATGTGTGAGACATGTAAATGATCTCTATATCTCTGATGAAAGTCACAGACTAGGGTGGAGAAATGGGCTGGCTATGGTCAGTAGTAACACTCTGGTGATGCTTTTATTGGTCACTATTGGTAGATTATGTCTTGTACGCTGTGTCATCAATCTTCGAGGCTTGATGGTAGAGCAATATTCCTCTGGGTGAATAGGGCTCACGGGACTATTATTATGGTCAGTATAGTCACCGATACCTCGTCTCCTATTAAGCTACACTGGCCAAGTGTAATGCACTTAACATAGCAACTGCACGCTAGCGAATGCAGGCGCTAACAACCGTATCCCTTGGAGGTAGGACTCTCGGAGACACAGAAGACGGTTCAATTTGAATTAGATTCCAAATTCTACGACAGTAATAAAACATTCCAAATAACAGAGCGCGGCGCACATCCGAAACATGCGAGCAAGTGATGGGATAATAAAATATGTACAAAAAGGGTTAAAATCTGAGTGAGTGTGGATCAGGATTGCAGATTAATGAAATAGAATCCCGTCTCGGGCTGTGTGCGTTAATGAACTATTGGTTGGTCAAGTTGTCTTGAGGTATTTTGAGGACATGTAATACTATATTTCCATAAAAAATAAGTTAAACAAATGTACAGCTCACTGTAGGCTATTGGCTATATTTGAAAATAAAACAGGAAATTAATCAACGATAGGCCCAATGCTCGATTACAATGACTGGATTTCATTGCAGCATTGAGAAGACTCAGTGCTAGACCACCTAGTCTTGCATAGTCAAACATGAAGTCTCACAAGCATGCTGGCTAGTCTAGCAATTCATTCATATGAAAATATTGGGGGTGACATGTCTCCCTCTCTCCCCCAAAAAACCTGTGCGTATGTTTCAGTGACCAGTTTAGCACTGGTTGGTATAAATAATCTCACAGTAAAAAAAAAAAGGGAATCAATAAGGCAACTGATATTTTACTCATTCCTTCTATTGCTTTCTAGTCCTTCCTCTTTGTCCATAAAGTAACTCTGCCAGCTGTTCACAGTGTCTTCTCTCTCCCTTAGTCCTCTGTCCAAATCTCCCCCAGTCTCAAGTGCAGCTCCCGCTATTTTCAATACCCTGTTACAGAAATCATGTCATCACTCATACGCACTGCTACTCTGTACCACAAAACACTCAGACGTCCCGATATTTCTTTCTTTGAAGCTAGCCTTTTCTTTTTTTTTCTTCTTTTTTTTCGTAAAATCAGATTTTTTTTTGGGGGGGGGGGGTTATATTTTGTGATGAAATGTTCTCACAGAAATGGGCTTTTTTTTCTTCTTTTTTTTGTAAACCTAACACACGCTTCATAGCTCAGCACCTGGGTGCAGCCCTCGGAAGAGGGCTGTGGTTCCCATTAACCCCCTAAATCTGTTCCCTTTCAGCTTCTGCTTAACCCATATTTGTGGCCGACGTGGGAATAAGGACTTCTGCTCAATCCGCATCATATGCAGCGCTCGGGACGGGGAGGTGAAGCGGGGCAGAGGGGAAATTTGACCCGCAGGTACACACACCCGCCCTGCTATACCTCACTCACCCATTATGAAACACCCCTTAGATGTGTTTCTGCACTGTTCTGTCTTTGTGAGGTACACATCCCCCCTGGCCTGCTACCATTCAGGGGGTGCGGGGTGCAGCCAACCAGGTACATACACCCGCCCTGCTATACTTCACTCAACCCATTATGAAACACCCCTTAGATGTGTTTCCACACTTTTCTATCTTTGTGAGGTACGCCTCCCCTGGCTTCCCACCATTCAGAGCACACCTGCAGAGATCAACAGCTCGGAACATATTTTAAGACGAGACGAGCATTACTAATGTGTCAACGGTTTAGTTTGTCTCGCAGGAAATGTGATTGGGTAAATTACTCAGATTAGGAAAATCCAGGTTCAGAAAGTAAGTAAATGTCCTCCCCCAGTATTTTGTTCCAATCACCTGGATCAATCATTATTTGCTGATTTACACGAGTCTTCATCATGGAGGTAGATCTAATTTAGCGAAATCAGCTGGCTGAGTTCATGGCTGGAAGAAACACATGGCAGGACTTTTACTTTCTGACCCCTGGACTTTCCACCTCTGGATTAGGGATAATTGCCCAGGGACCTTACTGAACTCCAAAGCCGAAGACGGTAAGGGAAGGTTTAGTAACACCAAGCTATATTTTTTACATTAAGAAGGCCGAGATGTTCTTCTGGGAGTTGTAGTCCATCTTTGTATACACATTTGTTTCCAATTTTATTGCAGCTCTGCAGACAATGGCGGACATTTCCAGACTTACAGGAGGACAAGGTGCGTGAGTAAAATGGCCGTCTAATGGCCACCAATCTTTTTAAGCTCACTGTATCCCTCTCGCTCTTCAAATGTTTTTTTTTTATGGAACAGAAAGTACAATCCCAATTTTCTAATACCAGCCCTTTTTTATTTTTCCTTGGTGGCTGTAATGGCAAATCCTTGTGTTTGGAATGGTTAAAAATGTCCTGTGACACACACACACACACACACACACACACACACTCGCGCACACACACAGTGTAAATTATCACAGGGGATATTTACAGTATATTATGGTGGTACGCTGAGAAACTAAAAATAAAAATGGTGGAGGGATGAAGGGGGGGGGGGGGTCGCTAGGCTTGGAAGCGTGACAGCAAGGCAGGGTGTGGGCTATCTGCCACAAACCTTTCAGCTCCACTCTCCTCCAGAAGACCTGACGCGAGGATACAAGCCGAGGGCCCAGGGAGAGAGATCCCATTATGATACCCATTTAGCCGGCTGTCTCACACACACACAACGGCCCTGCCGCGCCATCACGTTCGCTCAACGGTTTTACGAGAGCGCTGCTTTAAAAAAAAGGGTAACTGACACTCCTCGAACCGGTAACGGTGCATAAAAGCGCGAGAATTAACCACCGTGTTGTTAAGCCAGCATGATCATCTATCCGTCCTGGCAAATGTGTTCGGCTGTCTCTGCCAAGCTGCAACGGGCCGGCCAGAGGCTTGCCAGCCCTCTCCTCAGAACGGTGCGGAGAACCAGGTCGGTTAAATTACGGTGAAACCCATTTCGACAGCACGAAATGTGCCATATCCCGTTTACGTTACATATTTACATTCGTGAAATCCCCGCGGACGACGTTCTAGAAGTTCCAGAAGCAAACGGTGCGTTCTAGAAGCGAATGGTGTTAGTGCAATAGAAACGTCTCTTACTATAGCGTTAGAAGCCTCTGCAGCCAACTGGATTTGCTTCTTGGGGTTTGTCAGTTGGGGAAAATCGCGATGGCCACGCCCCCGTCACGCTGTATTTAAACACGGGGGCGCGCGGTTTTTTAGCGACTCGAGTCCAGAATGCTGTCGGCTTTAAGCCAAACGCGGCCGGACCGCTGAGGTAAAGTGGGCTACATGTAGGCCACTGGGTCGCCACTGGCCCTCAGAACCGCGCGGGTTCGAGTGGAGACCCCGCTGGCAGAGGGTGGATCTGCGTCCGCCAAATTAATGAACCAGAGAGAGAAAGAGAGTCTCCAAATGGTGCGTGCAGCCCAAACGATGTGCTTCCGTTCCGGACCAGAGAGTTGGACCGTGTCACATTGAAAACAAAAAAACTATTCGCAAACTATTTTTCAAGGTTAGAAATGACAGATGCATAAGCACATTGAACGTTTTGCATATTTAAAGCTTTTTTTGCGGTGTATTCCCAGGTCCACTTGGGTACATAGGTTACGTATGCCCATTCAGAAAAGTGGTCAGTGAGCTCATGCGTCACACACAATCGCATTTTTATGCAAATGGCAAACCATTTCTGTTTTGCTTTAATGCACAGTTAGAGCCACCCATATTTCTCTGTGGTCTACGGTCTGTGAAAGCGGTGTAGTGTAGTGTTTTTATGAAGACGGCCAGCTTTTAAGATTTGTTATTATTAGATTCTGAGTGTTTCTGCTTCTTGCTAGTGTGGTTCTTGGTTATATTCAGGGCTGTTTACTTGTCCTCTGCATCTCGGGGGGGGGGGGGGGGGGGGGGGGGGGACAGTGTTTTAAAATGTACCCTCAGGCTCCACCCTTATCGTCACCTCACAGAACACTTACTCAACGGAGCATGCCATCGTAGAACTTTACAAATTTGGGCCTGGTTTTGCAGGAAAGGATGTTGTGAGCCCTTTCTCAATGGCCACGCCGGTTTACGCTGGTTAAATGATTTCTGCTTGCCTCCCACGTGCAGTGCACATTTTACACTTTGAACCACCGTTCCCAACACACAAAATACGCTGCTCGGATTCACACGGCCCCTTTGAGAAGCTAAGATCACTGCGGGAAGATTGTTCTTGTATTGAAAAATGGGGGGTACCAAAAAAAATCTATGCCAACACAGCCAAGTGTGCGTTTAGAAATACCCCGCTACCTTGTTTACGAATAAATACTGAATAGCGTAGAAAATCCTGAGCATATCAATAAAATTATACCCACTTCCTCGCTGGGCATATTAAATGTAACATAGCGGTATTGGGGAAATGCATGGACCAGATTTCTCACGAAGGCTGCTTCTTCAATGTTTCTTTTTCCATTTATTCAGAGATCTCGAATGTAGCTTGCCGCCTACCATGAAGAGCGTGGACTGCAGTGCAGTGCGATTTTGTTTGGAAATCCACCTCTGGGAGAAGCCGTTGATTCCTCTGAGTTTTGCTCTAGCCCCCATTACTCACTCTCTGAGTGCAAACGGATTAGCGTTCTCGTGCTGTGGCTGTGCCTGTGAGAAACGTGTTATACTGAGGCTGCAAAACGTGTCGAACGGCCCATATAAATGTGGAATACCTCCATCACAAACTCAACTTGATGGCTTCCAAGGCCCCCACCAGCGGTGTGGAACTCCCTGTCCCGAAAGTGTTTGCCCTCTGAGTAGCAGTGTAAGGTTTTAACTCCTGGGGGGGATATGAGAGGTGAAAAAAAATACTTTGATTATTTAGGGGGGGGTGGGTGAAACGTACCTGGATTATGAACCACCAGAAAGACGCCGTAAGCAGTAAATTTGACACCTGGAATGATTCAAGATCTTGGTGGATATGATTCTTTATTTGAGATGTCACCCACTTGGTTGGGTAAATTTCTGAACTATGTATGTACCCAGGAGAGGGGTAAGAGGTGGCATTCAGAGGCAAGAAAGTGCCCACACCTCAGTGCCAGCTTCAGATGCCCACGGTACCGCCGCCGCCCCCCTTGGTGTGGGGCGTGTAAATCCACCCCGCTGGGTTCCCACACTCCGCGGGTCTGAGGTCCAGGCGTGGAGCTCCGCGCCGGAGCCCTTGGCCTCGTTCCAGGTGTCACCCCCCCGCTCTCCCTCTGGCTCGTTTGCGCCAGGTGTGCCCGAGACTCCGCGGGCTGCTTTTCGCATTTCGACCCGCCGGCGCTCAGCGGTAACTGCCCGGCGGTATCGGCAGGCGGGCAGAGACACCGTCGGCCGACGGGGCCGTTAAAAAAAAAAAAAAAAATAAAATAAAATTTAAAAAAAAACCGTTGGCAAGCTGGCGCTGGTTATTCTTAGAAGAAGGGGGTGACTGAATGTCTGCGATGGAGAGGAACAGACTCTTTTACTGAAGGTATTATTTCCCAGGCTTGCGAGGGACATTAAAAAACAGGGTGCCATAAGACGGGGGAGGGGGGGGGTGGGACGGTGTGGTGGACGCCACAGAGAGAGAACGCCTAACCGTGGGAAGAAAAACGGGCGAGTGGGCGTCTCCCTGTCACCTGTTGGCATATTGAATGAATGAATGATTGAATGAATGAATGATTGAATGCATGAATGAATGAATGAATGATTGTATTTATACAGCGCTGTTCCAGACGTTCAAAGTGCTTTACAGTGAGGAGGGGGTAAACTCACCTCACCCACCGCCAATGTGTAGCCCCCGCCTGGGCAGCCATTTTGCGCCAAAGTTCTCATTGCAGATTAGCTGACGTGGAGAAGGACAGAACAGTTTTTAGCTGATTAAATGTTGCTTCCAGAAGACTTCTGCGGTTCATAACCAGAGCTCCCCCCCCCCCCCACCCACCCACCAACCCAATAAGCAACATAAGCGGTAGCTTGCCCCCCCCTCCCCCCCCTCCAAATTATTCTAAAACAGAAGAGCTTGGATTGAAGCGTTTCAGTTGGGATGGCAGCAGTCATCAGCATTTTGGTTTTTGGGCGTGAGGCTCGGTTCAGTTTAACCATCCTGTTACAGTGGCGGCCCTCCTAGGAGTGTACATGACTGTGGAGCCCCCCCCCCCCCCCCCCCCCCAGCCCCAACCCCGCCCCTCCCACCCTCATTGCCAGTAAAAGCAGTCTTTCAACCTGCAGTGGGCCAAACACTCGTTTGTGGGGGGGAGTGCAGCTTTGGTAAGAGAGAGGTCACAGGTTTATGAACCTCTCAGCGCATATTTTTGGCTGAGCTGGTCAATCAGCAAAGTCTTCTGAGCTAGAGAGAGAGGGGAAAAAGTTGAGTTTAGAGGGGGTCATTTGTCATGGAGTCTATTCCAATGATGTAATCTCCAAAACTGAGTAAGACATTACAGACTCCCCTACCAGAGACCAGAGAGTGATTTCACACAGTGGGATGAGCAGTTTTACTGTCTGTAAAAACAGGAATATGGAAAAAGTACCAACCGTGGTGATTTTTTATTTATTTATTATTTTTTTACAGTGGTACTCCCACTCCATAGTCCCGAATTCAAAGGGATGACTCCTAAGTTTAACGGGCATAATTAATATGGACTTTGGAATTAGACGTGGAAAGTTTTTTTTTAAGGGATCGGTTCAAATGAATGAAAAATATAGCAGCTGGTGCTATTGGAATAAATTGCTTTCCTGGCTTGGATTGATACATTTTTTTTTGTTTAAACGGTCTCACCTCTGTGGTGGATGGTTTAAGATGACTTAAGCAGAAGGGCGATCTGAAAACCATCCACCCAGCTACGCCATATCTAAAAATGGGGGATTTTTTTTGAAAGTTCATGAGAACCGTTGACTCCCTGGTCCATGTTGAAGACATTTCACCAGTATATGCATAACAGTGGTGGGGGAAAAAAAGTTAGAGCAGACAGAGAAACTGTGGACACAATGGCTGACACATTCTGGACACTTCATCGTGCATTACCAGCAACTCGTTGGCAAATCAGACCTGATGCAAATGGCTGTGTTAGCATTCAAGATCCATCAGACATCTTCATGCGCGTCAAAGAATGGTTGCAACGATGTGCTGGCGTTTACTATGAGGAGCTGGACTGTATATGACGGCTAGATATACCATTTACAGTAAAGCCATTTTGTTTTTACTGCCATTTTGTAAGTTGGAAAAGGTTCTGCTTAACCATGTCCTTCTGAAATCCCCTCTCCTGGGGAAATTAAACCAGGTACAAGCTGTCATTAGCATCAGTCTGTCCATTCCCCTTTGACCTCAGCGTTTCCTTTGACTTTATTGCAATGGCCTTCTGAATAGGGGTGATTTACAGTCTTGTAAACACATAAGAAGTAGCATTGAAAATGGGTTAACAAAGTCAATAAAAACAGACTTCAGTCCTGGGATGTTTCCTGTGTATCTTACTCTCTTCATCCTCCCTCCCTCCCTCCCTCTCTCTCTCTCTCTCTCTCTCTTTCTCTCTCTCCAGCCACCATCTCTCTCTCTCTCCATCTGCTCTCTCTATCTTCTCTCTCTCTCTGTCCATCCTCTCTCCATGTTCTCTCTCTCTCTGCAGCTGCTCCTTCTCTCTTTCTCTCTCTCTTTCCATCTGCTCTCTCTATCTTCTGTCTCCCTGTCCATCCTCTCTCCATGTTCCTTCTTCCTCTCTTTTTCCCTCCACCTTCTCTCTCTGTCTATGTCTCTCCATCCTCTCTCTCTCTCTCTCTGTCACCCCCTCCCTTTCTCTCTCTGCTTTAATGGCGGGAAGCGGGAGGGTGGGCGATGCGTTTTGCAGCCGCGACTTAACCCCCCCCCCCCCACCGCCCCCACCCCGTCCCGGTCTCGCGAGCTGCACACAAGCGGTCCCCTAGCGCCCTCCGAAGGGACTGTGTGAACCGGGCCCGAGGGAGGACCATGAAAGAGAGAAGAAGAAAGACGAAGGAAATGGAGGGATTCCCCCCCCCCCCAGAGGGAACCTGACTTCTCTGTCTGTCTCCAGGAGCTTGCCTAGCTGACTGCGTTGAATCTGCATGGGCGGCCCACCCCACCAAAATGGCGCACGGATTTCCACATTTCAGCCAGATTCTGCGTATCCCAAACATATCTGTGTGATCCGGGCCCATTCCTTCAAGGCACAGTCAAAATTTACTCAGCTGAATGAAGGGGACCACAAGTGCAACATCGCCAACACCCAACAAACAAAAAAGGAAAAGGTTTTTGGGAACTGCCTGCGGGAACTCACCTGACCAGCAGGGGTCACTGGTGCACAATGCTTTGCTACCCCAGCCGACTGAAACCCTCCCATCCCTGGGAGATGCTGGAGTCAACTGTGCCTCAACCTATGGGTCTACACTAGCATGGCTTGGGCTCAACTGTGGCTCAACCTATGGGGCTACACTAGCATGGCCGAGCAATAGCATGGTTTGGATTCAGTACTAGACCATGGTGCCCATACATGCACTGGAGCAGTGCCTTATCAATGCCATTCTGCAGCCCCTCCTACGCTTTACATCTGAGGAGCTAGAAGAAAATCAAAATGGTCTGTTAGTAAAATACAAGTGAGTTCCACTCAAATAATTCATGTGAATAAACGTAATTACAATAATAATGTTTTTAAAAGTTTAAGACCGCTACCAGCATAAGCTCTTAAAATCAGAAAAAACAAGAGGTAGAACATCATGGCGTGCACATTTTGTGTGGGGAGGCCGTTTTCGTGAAATGGCTCTTTCCATATGGGGGTGTGGCGGACAAACTTGGGACTGATTGAAATAACACATGTTACAGTTACACATATGACATTTTCACCTGGTGAGCAAAGAACAGATCTCTAAAGTTTCTCTCGGACAAAGTCCACAAGCAGCAGTGCATGTTTAAAAAGAACTTGTGCCTTGCGCTACTTGATTACAATGACATTTTTTAACAAAAACTAAAATGACATTGGGATTTTGGTATTTAGTGTTTAAAACAAAAATTATTAAATTAGATGCTTTAACAGCAAACCAGAGTTGTGGATCTCAAAAAAAAACTTTGAAACAGGCACCCCTCATTTTAAATCACATTAAAAATATATATAAAAAGTGACCTCTGACTCACCTGGTACCCCCCCCCCCCCCACGAGACTCACATACACAAACCCCGCAAGAGATTAAACTCCGAGAAAAAGAAAGTGAGGAATAAAAGGAAGGAGGGAATAAGACGGAGGGAAATAAAGTGAAAAAACAGAGGAGGAGAAGAAGGAGACCGGGTCTAGCAGGAATTCGGCGGAGAGGGGGAAAGAAACGAGAGGAGAAAACCAGGGAGCCGAGAGCTGTTGTGTTTATGCAGTCTCCTTCAAAGGGGCGCCTGATTCGTTTTCCATACCGCCAGCGACAGCGCTGGCTGCAGGCTTCGGGCCTGCTTTACTGCTAGCTTCAGGCTTCAGTGCCCACGTTAGCGCTAGCTGCAGGCTTCAGGCCCACGCTAGCGCTAGCTGCAGGCTTCAGGGCCCACGTTAGCACTAGCTGCAGGCTTCAGGGCCCACGTTAGCACTAGCTGCAGGCTGCAGGCCCACGTTAGCGCTAGCTGCAGGTTTCAGGCCCACGTTAGTGCTGGCTGCAGGCTTCAGGCCCGTGTTAGCGCTTCCTGCAGGCTTCAGGCCCACGTTAGCGCTAGCTGCCGGCTTCAGGGCCAGCGTTAGCGCTAGCTGCAGGCTTCAGGGCCCACGTTAGCACTTCCTGCAGGCTTCAGGGCCCACGTTAGCACTTCCTGCAGGCTTCGGGCCTGGTTAGCGCTTCCAAGCTTAGCGCACATCCTGCGCCGTGTCCGTGAGCTTCAGCTAACGTTTCTGCCCGCCGTTATGAAATTTGATCCGAATAAAAAATATTAAGATTATATACTTTTCTGCCAGAGTACAATATTTGTCGTAAAAACACACAGATAAATAAATAAATAATAAATAAATACATTTTTAAATTATGGTCCTTTAGCACATCATGACACATTTTGTTTTTCTTCCTGCATCGTTAATATTGAGTCCCGCCCCAGTCTGTTCATCTGTATCTCTTTCTCCGAAGTTGTGTCATTCCAAAATACTAATGGTGTTACAATATATTACAAAATGTATAAGTAACTAGCAAATGTAAAATCAAATATATAGACAAGTGAAAAAATAAATGAGTTAAAAAAACAAACCTGAATATAATGTTGTTTCCAGGGAACTGCAATCACCTTCAGTTGGATGATTAGGAAACAATGGAATAACTTGGCTAGCAAGGACTACAATACACATGAACATGCTTTGCCCTATTGGACGTTTGTCTTGTTTCTTGAGGACAAATAAGAAAAAGACACTGAGCACTTCTTTCCCCAAAGTTACACCCAAAGGTCCACAATTTTAAACTCAACACAGATTAAAATTTTAACTCTTTCACAGATCCGGCCAGATACTTCTGCTCAGGTAAAATTCTTTCTTATAGCCAGTCTTTTGTTAACGAACATACGTTTTTTTTCCTGGACTTGTTTCCAGGTATTCCCTATCTGAAATTCAGTAGTGAGCAAACTTGTTGCCTTTTATAATTTGATGGACACGCGTATTTCAAAACAGGATAAGTATCACATGTACCTAATTTTATTAGCCCTCCCACTCACACTTTAAAAATTTCAAAATCATCCCAAAAATATGTCATCATGTCATATGTAATCATGTTTTAAACCTTACCAAAATGTAAAAGGCTTCTGTATTCGACACCAGTCATGCCCCACACAAGCTTGCTTAGTCATCGTATCTGGCTAAGAAGGGGTCCCCACTGGTTTATGCGCCCCCCCCAAAAAAAAGAAAAAAAACAGGGTCAATGTCACAACTCTCCTTGGCCATCTACAGTACACGGTCAGCGGCAGGCCAAGATGCTCCTGTTTTCTCAATGACAGCCTGTCTGCGAATCGTCCCCTGTGAAGGACATCACTCCCTCTTCCAAATCGTTGTTCCACGTTTCAACGTTTCTGCGTTGTCTAACGATGGTTTTACTGTCAAGATGTGCCCCTGTTCCTCTCTGCTTTTAAAACAATTAAAAAAAATAATTGACTAAATAGAAAAATAAATGGACTTGCTTTGAGAGATAATATGTGTGCTAATATATTTAAGTGGTAGTTAACAGAATTCTAATTCGTATTAATAATGACTTAAAAAGATAAATAGCAAATAAACATAACTGATCTTACCATTAGTCCTGAATACTGGTTTTAATGCAGCCACGTGCAGTACACATTTTTTATGGTGCAGCTACTTTAAAATACAAATTGAAACTAAAGTAGATCCTAAAAAAATAAAAAAATAAAAAAACCAGGATACCAGCAGTGATATTCCACAATTATAAATCAGAGCCGAAGAGTTACTGTCTGCTATAAAGGGATTTGTTGCTTGCAATTAGCTAGAAGCCCCAATGGACTTAAGGGCCCAGAAGCTACTGATTTTGTAGTTCCACACTGTTGAACTAACTGATGTTTGTCTGTCAAAATTATGAAGAATTTCCCTTTGATACTGGCTTAATGCCAGTGACAGCCTCGTTCTTTGTTTAAATAGTTCTGGAAAGTCCCTCGATATATAAAATAATGATGTTATTATGTTTTAAAAGTTTAAAATATTGTTTTTGTTTCGGAACATCAAATATATATTTCGTGTAGTTTTTGGGTCTACTCCTAGGAAAATTACATTTTTTCCCCGGTTTTCCGTTCCCTTCTCTGAACCCGTTGCATTCCCTTATCCCATAGATTGAAAAACGTCTGGCTGTATGCTTTGTGTCTAATATGAGATATTATAAGATTGATTAAAAAAACTGAAACCACAAAGGTTTATGCAGTGAAATGTTGTCAGCACGAACCATTTTATGAAATACCAATCTCTGAATCTCGAGTATCAGTTGACTGTGATTGGTCTCTGACATAGCTAATGGTGACACGGAATAATGTCCGTACGGTATGTTCACCCTACTTACGTAAACAAACAATGAATTCTATTGAGAACAAGACAGTCTTAACCGTCTGGAATGCTTTTAAGAATTCTGGGCTCGGACACACGAGAACGTGAGGGGGAGAAACTGACACATTCCGTAGGGGTTTTTTTTTTCGCTCTTCAGATGCAAATCAACACCGGCATCTCCTCCCCTACCCCTCCTACGGCCCGTCTTTCAGTTTGCGACCGTCAGTGTGGTAACCGCTTCTGAGTGGTGATAGAGGCTTCCAGACGTTTTCATTTCATTCACGTATCTGCTTTACTGGGGGCCATTACTACATCGCTGTCCTGTCTATCTCCTAATGGTAGTGTTAAGCCTCAACGACTCCTCCTTATTCCTAGATTGTGAAAGTCTATTTCATGAAGTCACACAAATAACCACTCATTGTGAGCAAATGAAAACCCTCGGTAATACCTCTTTAATGGAGTGTCATATTCTGTGACTATGGTGCCAGTGATGATGAGGTTTTGTTGAGACAACTACATAGTTACAAAAGTTTGTAACGTCCACGTTTGTAACGTCCGTGCGCGCGCGCGCGTACACACACACACACACACACACACAGGCTGGACTGAGGCCGTCACGGGGCGCGTGATGACACAAGGGCGTCTCCTCGGTCGCGCCTGATGTGGATATTACAGTCTAGAAAAGGGAGACTCCCCGCTTTCTGTCGCGGACTGTTACTCCACGTCACTCACGTGTGGCGTCAACCCTGTATCAAAAGCCGTGAAGGGGAGGAGGGGGAGAGAGAGAGAGAGAGCCACGTTTGTTGCCGTTAAATCGTTGGGCACGATCTTGGGAGAGATTGTTGGATAAACGCATTTCTCCAGCGTGCAAGACTGAGTGTGTTGACTGAGTCCTGCTCAAAGCGGACGAGGGTCAGTGACTGAGCTCGGAGGGGACGACCGACTCAAAACCACCTCCACCTGTAAATGTATCAGTTTTGAACTCTGAACTTCCAACCTCATTTAATGAAACATTTTAAACATAAAAGTGCTCATTAATGGGCAGGTCACGAAAGGAATGACACTTAAATTTAGGGAATGAGGCTGGCATTATAGGAGAAAGACAGATTTGCGAAGGGGTGATTCATTTAACAAAATATGATATATCGAATGTTAGGGAAATGTTAGTGCTGGAATTTCAATTTTTGGCACCTTTAAAATAATCACACAATACAAGAGAAAACCATCTGGCTGATAGGTATGGAAGTGCGGTTCACTTTACTGTTTTCCGTTTTGTGGAAATACCTCTTTATTGCCTGGACATGAAGTGTAAAAAAGTCAAAATCTGAATATGTCAGCCTTTTAAAATCTTTAAGGGCATAATTAATACACTATTTTTGTGTGTATTTGAATGGTATAACAGTGTCGTGGGTAGCTTATAATTGTTCATTCCATTGGTAATTGTTCTACAAGAAAGAATATTTGCTGTGAATCTGCCACATCAACAGAAAACACAAAAAACTTCTGCAAAGAAAAGTGCAGAAATATTGTCTCCAGTGTAACGCGAGAGTGACAGGACAACATAATACTTTTTTTTCTTTTTTTTTTAGGATGCACATAATTTATTTCCATTTTTGCCTGGTTGGGTTCAAGTTTATTTCTGAAGAGGAGACAGACGCATATTCAAACGCACGATAAGGACAGTAATTGGGTGAAATGAGACAGGAGAACCGCTAATTCTGTGGCCTCCCTCAGTGCGTGTGGACAGCTTCTCTTCGCCCCAGCTTTTGGCCAGTAGTTATTATATCACAGTTAGAGTGCCGGTGTTGTCTGTGTCGACAAAGTCAGTTTGGTGTCTTAAAAGTGGCAGAACTGCAAAAGGATGCTCGGGACAATTTGCTTTTGCAAACGGCTGTGCTTGTTCACAACAATCTGGCCTTGCAAACAGTTTCCATTGCCTGTGAGAAACTGTGGAACTGAGGAAATTGCGATCAAATATCAAACTGCTTCATCATAAGCATAGCATAAGCACTACATTACATTACATTGCAGGCATTTAGCAGACGCTCTCATCTAGAGCACCTTGCACAACTTTTTACATAGCATTTACATTGTATCAATTTATACAGCAGGATAAATACTAAGGCAATGCAGGTTAAGTACCTTGCTCAAGGGTACAACAGCTGTGTCGTACTTGGGAATCGAACCCGTGACCTTTACAAGACCAGTTCCTTGCCAGTTCCTAAACACTTCACCACATAGCGTTGATACAGACTCAACTGAAAAAATCAGAGCTGACTGTTTCATCATTTGAGCTATAACTCTCAATATGATAAAACGTATTTTGCATTAATATCATAAACAGCAAGAGCAACAACAACAACAAAAAAATATGCACTGTTTGCAAGAAGAGAAAAAAGAAGCTTTTTAATTGGATTACTTGATGGCATATTAACATTCTGTGAATTTGTTTTGGGTTAATTAGGGGGTATTGCAGCTGCGCGCAGTTAATTTGTATTCACTTGGGAGATCATTAGCACCTCTCACAGGCAGGGATAGGAATGTGTGCGTATAAAGGTGGAGCGATCTCTTAAGAGGAAAACGCAAAACTGCAGGGTGTGCGTCGGCACCGTGCGGTACTGTAGCCTACAGTCACGAGGGTGTACGGAGAAGGCACGTTCTTCTTTAAATTGGTACCACACAGTGATCTAAGTGTCACTGCGTTGGGCTTCATTGTGCATGTGATAGAAACGTACGTTTAGCCGTCTGCCGACATGTGTGCGCCCCCCCCCCCCCACCCCCCCACCCCCGTGCCGTCAGCGCCGTGTGTTTTCTAGCACCTGCCGCAGCGTGAGCGCGCGCGCGCGCGTTGCCCGGAATGATGAATGAAAACGGGCCACAAAAGAGAAACTGCTACACTCCATGGACCGGCGGAGAACTGCACTCGTTCAGACAAATGGAACGTCGTAGAATACTCTGGTGGCTACCGTTCTTCCAAAATCACCAGGTGTCCAGTAATCATTTTTTTCTAAATTAGTGAGCATCATACCAAAAAAAAAAAAAAAAAACAGGAGGACACTACCATGACAATGATTTCATAATCATCAAGATTAAATGAAATCACTGAGGACTCATTCGTCATTTACAGAAGTCTAAATATTCGTCATCTGTTTCAGATCCATGACACAGACCAGCTGAAAACATGGCGTAGCACCTCAGCACACCTCTGCTTAGCACGGCATTATTCAAAGCTTCGTTTTCGCCATCAGGTGCTGTAAACTGTGTCTCGTTAAGGAAGAAGAAGAAAAGAAAAAAAAGCTGAAGAGCGATCACATACCACAGTCACAGACCACAGTGGTAACTAGACAATGTCATTTATTATGAGGGCCATTATGGACGGTCCCACCTGAGTGTGTGTGTCTTTAGCTCCCTCTAGTGACTGTTCCAGATCCTTCACCTGAATACTTTGAGACATCACAGCAAGCAGTGGAATGCTTTCATTGAAATCAGATCCTCATTTAACAGCAGGACAGCTTACGAGGCACATGTCAGTTACAGGTATTTACGCATACCTTTACCTCTTGTAGAAATGTTGAACTGGAAAAGTAAATTCATCATAAATCTAAGATCTCATATTTAATAAGCTTAATACGATGAAGCTTCTAAGCAACCTCTTGATAATTGGGGTTCAATTTTATCTGCAACACGGGCCACAACTATTATGTGCTTGATTATGGCTTATTTAAATGTGGCCAAGGAACATTATGATGGAAAGCAGGGCATTTAGCAGTAGCAACCCCCCCCCCCCCCCCTCCCTCACAAACACACACACACTCAATAAATAATAAGGATGATTTTGGAGCAGGTGGAGCACTGTCTGGAAACTGGGGCTGTATAATATCGCGCTCTCTGTTTATCCGAAACACCCGTGACCCTCAACCCTCAGTCCTTGCCTTTCCCACACTGCCCTGGGTAAACAGCCCCCCCTTGCCCCCCCCCGCCCCCCCCCAAGTAATTACACTGAATAAATTAGTAACAGGGAAGCTAAATGGAATCTAAATGTCTGCACTTGCTTGCTTGTGTTTAACAAATGAGTGAAATTATGATGGCAATGCACTTTGTGTGCGTGCGCTTGTGCATGTTCATATGTATGCATTATGTATATGCAACGGGGAGGAGGAGTCATTAATGTTTTATTATATTTAAAAACAGTCATGGCTAATAAGTATGCCGGCTATACTACTGAAGAAGTACTATCCTGATGACACGCAATACATTTTAGACACACACCTGGCTTTCCCTCGATCCTTTAACATCCTTTGACTGGCCAGTTCAGAGTAAATATGGATTTGTTCAAAAAAAAAAATTTCAGTCTTTTGCAAATGGATATTGTAGGATCTTACCACTCAGCCTTGCTGACCTTGATATGAAGATGCAATAATGCATTGCTTACTGTCTGTAATGGTAAAGGATTAGACTCAATGAAAATAGAGCAGGGTGGGTGTGCTGAACAGTTACACTTTATTAAATTGTCAACAAAAAAAAAAAGAGTATTCCCTCCATGTTTGTCTACAAGCTGGCTTTGTGCTTTATTTTTATTTATTTATTTTAATGCCCCCCTCCTTTCCCTGCCCCCCCCCCCCCCCCAAATCTATAAATACCCTCTCCTCAGTGATGGCTGTCAGTGGCGGTAACCTTGGCTTCTCCTGCGCTGAGCTGATTTATAGCGGGGGCAGCTCGCTCTGACCTTGCACTTGGTCTTAAGCAGTATAAATAATGGCGGGTCATCAGCGCTGAGGGTGTAGGAGATCGCGGGGAAGGGAGGGGAGGGGCAGCTGTTGCTCCAGCGTTGGATACAGCCTGCCTCTCTCTCTCTCTCTTTTTCTCTCTCGGTCTCTCTTTCTCCTTCTTTCTCTCTCCCTCTCTCTCTCCTGTCCTCTCTCCCTCTCCCTCTCTTTCTTACACACACACATTCTCTCTCGCCTTCTCTCTCTCTCTCACACACATTTTTTTTCAATTTCTCTCTCTCTCTCAGTCTCTCTCTAACACACACTCTCCCTCTCCTTCTCCCTCTCCCCCCTCTCTCTCTTTCTCACACACAGACAAACTCTCTCTCTTTCTCTCCATCTCTCTCTCTCCCACAATCTCTCCTCTCCCGCTCTCCTCCATCAAACGGACATCATGTCGCTTTGAAACGTTCTGGGTCCTCTAAGAGAGTGTTAGGGAGTGTAAATACTCTGGGAGCAGACACTGGTCACCGACGTTAGCTTTAATTTCATGCCTAATTTCTCCCCGCACTTGAAAATAAATAAATAAGTAGAATTGATTGTCTGGCACAGTCCACCATGTGGCTGTCAAAGACAGTCCAGTCTCGACCACACACCGGACATAAATGTACTCACACACAATGCGTGCAGTCATACACATGCATGCACACACATACACACATTCAGACATAGAAACACAAATTAAGATGATGACGAAGATGAAGAAGAAGATGATGATTATTAGGATTATTATTATTAGTAGTATTATTATTATTGTTGTTGTTGTTGTTGTTGTTGTTGTTGTTATAATTAAACCATTAAAAATGTGTGTGTCAATGCAGACAGCACCTCTAGAGGGCGTATTTTAGGGCGTGGCCGTAGATGTTAGCCGACCCAGACTCCTTAGCGCCGCTGTTGCTTTTGCCCTGCCCCTTCCCCCCCCCCCGCCGCCGAAACACTGGAGACTCGGGGATAATGACCTTGTCCACGGATCGATCGCTGAAGATCCATGTACTGTAATTCTTATATCATTCAACGCTTTGCAATAAACTCCGGCAATTTTTTAGCCCTCCGTCCGGCTGACAACTTAATGATGTGGTTCACAGCTGTGCAGCCGTTGTCGGCTAAAGCTATGTGGAGTTTTTTTTTTTTTTGTTGTTGTTTTTTTCTTCCTCTTTTATTTCTTTTTCTTTCAGGGGTCAATTGCTTTTTTCCCCAATGCAAGCTTGGCCATGAAATAGCAGAGGAAAGGAGGATACAGATTATCTTCTGAGGCTCTGGCATCATCATTTTTTTCTGCTCAATTGTTTGCCCTGCCAGACTGCCAGACATAAATTTAACGGATATGCTGCTGTTTTGAGTTTATTTAGTTAGCAAATTTTTGTGTTCGAAAAAAACTTAATAAATGAAATGTATTGTTAGTATTATTATACTAATCATAATAACAACAACAATACTAGTAAGTATAATAATAATTAATATGTATTATTGTTATTATTATTATTATTATCATTATCATTGTTGTTGTTATTCATTTAGAACATGAAAAATGCAGTATTCACTAGATTATCTCAACATGCTATTTCTCTAAGCATAAAAAAATATATTTTTTTAATGTCTCTCTTGTTCATTTGCGTTAAAAAGTACAGTTTCTCCATATGAACAAGACATTTAATTGTCTCATACTTACACGTCGATAATGGACAAAGAAATATGAGCTGGTTTTAGTGTCTAAACCTTCATAACTGGAGGACTTTATAACAGTGTCAACCTGACAAAACAATCCCCTCTAGGAGAAAAGGGCTAAGACGGATAGCATCTATTCAGTTCAGCACCGTCTCTTAATATCTTCCTGCTGGTGTCTCGAACCCCAGACCACGTACAGTGCCTCAGTATGCACAGAATAGAGGGAAAGCCACACAGTGTATAAGAGTTTGTACACGATGCACTGTTTGTGTTTTGTCTTCAGCAACCTGTAGCCTCGGTGTGTCAGTGTAACTCATGTTTGCGGGCAGGACAATAAAACAAGAGGTTTTCACTTTGATAACACATGTAAGTAATTGAAAATACTGGCTACTCCACACCTCCCCCCATACATTTCACAAACAGAACTAAATAAATATTTATGTAGTGAGTTCTGTCCAATGGATACCTAGATCATTGAATTTTTTAAATGTATTATTTAAAAAAAAAATCTTTTTCAATCATCACAACATCAACAGAATTATAAAACATTAAAATTCAATTAATTTAAATAAAAAAATTTAAAAAATCTCTATGGGGTGGAGCCTACTTCCTACTGAGAATTCTTTGTGCTTAATTTCCCATTGATTGTGCATCAGGACACCTCTAGTGGGGATGTTCAGTCCAGGAGTTAAAGGTTGCACTGCAGGGTCGCGGTCAGCTCAAGTTTCACACAATCAGGGCCAGAGAAATCAAAAGATGTGCCCTTCTCTCAGACGCTTGCTCCGAGTCACGCTAGTTTGTCAGATTAAGCCGATGTGTCTCTGCTGTGTGCCCCTCTTAGAAGAAAAAACGATTGCCACACGCAGACCTGGCAAGAAGGTTCAAAGGACTATGTCGGGGCTGTCAGCGAAAGGATTTGTCGCTAACAATCTCCAGGCCTATAGGCCTACGAGGGATCTAGGCATAGAATTTACTTTGGGATAGAATGGATTTATTTTAAAGAATTTGAATTAAAACAGGAGATCATATATGTAACACGAGGCCTGACGATGAAAAATTATACCCCAGATTTGATATCTAATGTAAACCAGGTTAGCTGGTTAGCCTTTTCTCTAAAGTGGCTGTTTCCGGAACGTATGACTGTTAATGGTGGTCCAGCACGTGCTGTCTCTAAGGTCGTCCAGCGGTTACTGCACATCGCATTGCGATGCTGCAACACCGGAGGTTCATTTCAATCTCGTAGCACAACGAACAGAACGAAACGCTGTCAGTCCCTTAACTACCGAACAGATGGCTTTATATGACTTTTATGTGTGAGGATGATGCACATGGCTTCTAAATGTAAAGGGGGAGCCGAGCCAAGGTAGTTCTGGATTTAGGTGCTACACGGTGACACGGTCCTCTGGTGATCGCAGTCCTTTGACTTGCGTCTTTTACGCGTACGACTGTTTAGCTCCCCTTCGTAAGGGGCCGTCTCCGCGCCCGTTGGAAGCGTCGTTGTAATGCGGCGCTTTGTGTCCCATCTGTTTATTTGGCAGTGGAATGCGCCGCGTTCATCACTGCTGGCGCAATTTGTCCGTCCTCCATCAATCCTTAAGTTGCGCGGCTAACAGCTGCAAGACGCATTCGCGACCGCTTCCTGCAGAACGGACATAAAGACTGAGGGAGACGGCGAAGACGTTGCCTTTGGGTCTTCGGATACAATTAGTGCGGCTTGTGTGCTTTGACGAGTTTCTTCTCCGCCCCCCCCCCCCCCCCTCTTTCTCACTCTCTCTCCTTCTCCTTTTCTTTATCGCCCTCTCTCTCTTTCCCCCTCCCTCTTTTTTGCTCACTCTCTTTCTCCCTCCCTCCCTCCCTCCCTCTCTCTATCTCTCTCTCTTTTTCTCACTTTGTCTTGTTCACACCATTTCTCTCCCCCCTCTCTCGTGCTCTTCTCTCTCTCTCTCTCCCTCTATGTCTCTCTTTTCTTGCTCTTGTTCTCACCCTTTCTCCCCCCCCTCTCTCATGCTCTCTCCCTCCCTCTCTTTCTCTCTCTCTCTCTCCCTCCCTCCTCTCTCTCCCTCCCTCTCTCTCTCTCCGTTCTGCCTTAATTGGAAGCCGGAGAGACCAGTCGAAATCGCATTAGCAGAGGTCCTGCCAGGAAAAGACATCAATCTTTTTTTATTACAGTGTAATGGGCCTGCTTGGGAGCCGAGATTCGATTTGTCACCAGCCTCGTTCGCTGATAACGGGCATTTGTCATCACTTTCCCTCCGTGTTAATGTTATCATCTCGGGCTGACAGCTGGCTCCATCGAGGGAGTGCCGGCGACAGAGCACATCCGTCAACATAATATTTCCGCGGCCAAGGGGACCGGTACCGCAATAAGCGCACATTAAAGCACTTATGAGCGGAAAATCTGTTGTCATTAATTAAAATGTTAGTGCGTGCGGCGGGTCTGTTTGGTGCGAAAGCAATGTGCATGATAGTGTGTTTGCTGGTGGGGGCGTAATGGTCTTTGTTTCTCCTCTTCTTCTGTTTTTTATTTATTTATTTTTTTTAGTCAAACTAAGCTACTCTTGGGCACAGGAAAAACATTATATACATGTAGTGTGCCATGCATCATGCCGGAAAGCCTGATTAACACGAGAGACAGCAAAACAAAGGCCGATAAAGACCCAAATAACATTTCTCATAAAGCCATTAATGTTTCATGAATGGACTTAAGTCATTTTTTTTTCATCCTGGAAACCTTTATGCTTAATTTAGAGGTGAAAGCGATTGAATACGACCGTGTACTGTGTTTTCTATTGTTCTCCACGTACAGGTTCACGTGGGGAAAAAAAGTAGGCTAACCTTTATACCGAGCAGGAGAGATGAACCAGTGGCTGAAATGGACCGATATACTGCAGCCATCAGGCGCAAAAACACTTGTCCTGTTAGCAACATCATCAAATAAGGACCACGGGCTTCGGAAGGGTGACCGTAATCCATTTTTTAAAATCAATTTTTATTTAATATAGCACTCTTTTTTTTACGAAGGAATTGTCACAGAACGCAGTGCATGGAGTCAATGCGAGTTCTGTGTGACAAGACAAGAAGTGGGTAGAAAAAGAAAGCAGATAATATTTTACCAACAGAGAATTAGCCACCCGGAGTGATATTACTAGAGAAAATATCCCATGTTAAAACTATGCTGGTCTTTAGACAGATGTCTTGGGGAAACACAATTCAATGTTGCATATGGTAAGGTACTTTGTATAGAATCGAGGGATGATACAAACAGTCACAAAAAGACCATGTTATAGAGGTTAAGGAAAGTATTTTGGTCCCACTTCTATTTGGTCCCTTCTTTTGATAAATCAGGGATTAAAGATAATGTGAAAGAAAGCTAACACAGACACAGTTTACTGGACAGCAATGGGATGAGTTCCACTGCAATGCCAACAATGGGCAAGATGGTGAAAATAGCAATAAAAAATGACCTTGACCTTGTTGGTCCTAGTGGAAAATTCTTGACCATAGTGGCATTGAAACAATTAACGTGTTAGCCCTCAAACGGAGTGACAAGGGTGATTGTTCAACTTTTAGACCATGCTATATGGCAGTGGCTCCTAACCTGAGGTTCAGGACACCCCTTGGAGGGGTTTCTAAGATGTTCTGGTCAAAAATGTCAAGTATAAGGAGATAAACTTGTGTACCAAATGTCACAACTCCTGGACAAACAGCACAGAGGTGCTGAGGGGGGAAATTATGAACAATGTTAAGATGCCAGCCACAAATTGAAATGGCTGCCATTTTGTCATCTTTGATGCAACCAACTTCTAACTTGGTGGAATGCTAATTAGGTACAGTAAGGATGAATATTCTGAATTTCAGACTGCGGAGGCTTTCAGACTTCAGTTGACAGATTAAAATTTATCGACAAAATGTAATAAATATTGTATTTATTTTTTGCCCACATGCAAATTTTTTTTCTTCCAGAAACTATGTTCAGACACATTCACTGACGACACATACCAAATCTGGCATCATTCGGACTTAAGGTTTATAAGAAGTTGCCTTTTGAAAATATTTTTAAAAATTCAAAATGGCAGCCAAAAATTATAGGCTGAGCTTATAGGTTCAAGAGGCAAAACATGTCAATCATGGGAAGCTGTACCAAGTTTAAAAATTCTAGGATGAACAGGATGGTGGGGTTGAGGGCTCGACTGCTGAAGCAGGCTAAGGCAGCTCCAGGGCGGCTGTGCTGGAAGTGGTTTAGTTTGCCTCTCATAGATCCAGGATGAGGTGAATACAGAACGGAAAGTGATGTATCACCCACATACGAAGAGAGGAGAATGTGGGAGAGGACCATGTAAAAGTGTATAAACAGGGAGTCGGTTCATTAAATAAATGAATGGGGTCATTAATAGCAACTGTGGGGGACACCGGACAACATTGTTTATTTGTGAGCCGAGAAAGTCCGGTAAGGAGGGGGATGTACATTTTATATATCAGCTTCGGTTATGTCCAACGAGAAAGATGACCTTGAGAGGGAGATTTTTTTTTTTGTTTGTTTAGAAAAGCTGTTTTTGATGCCAAGGAAGAGCCTTTTTGCCAATTGGCTCTCACACTTGCACCTCAGTCCACAGCAAAAATGTTTGAGTCGACACATTTACTTCACACCAGAATGCCAAAATTATGTAAGTAACTTTACTTTACTTTCAACGGAGAAAGCTTGTCAAGCGTATTTAGCAATTTAGCAATTTTTTTGAGTGATGAGGTAAAGGGGTTTTTATGTAACGTGCCAGATTTAGCCTTGGCTTATTTTCATCCGCTGTTAATCGATCAACAGAAGCACTGGGAGCACCCAGCTGCACCAAGGACATTTGGCCATTTGGCAAACCGAAAACGGCGCGGTTTTAAAATCCATCTCTTACTCCTGCGGTTTCTTCCTGAGTTTTTTACGGAAGAATACGAAGACGTACTCGGCAGGCACCCACGCAAAAAAAAGAAAGAAAGAAAGAAAGAAAAAGAAAAAGAAAAAAAAAATGCTCTTGCGCTCGAAACCCGAGTTGAAGCCTGTTGACCCGAGACGTTCAATAACTCCTCCCACAATCAGCAGGCCCCTGGTTCATCACATTAGGAATTTATCGTCCGTTTGTTAGAATACTCTCCCTCCCTGTGTGTAGTCTTACCTCAGAACTTCAAAAACTATGTGCCCATTAAGGCCACCCCCCGAAAAAGCAGCTTCCTCCCCCTTTGCTCAGATTGAACGGGCGCCAGGTCGAGGGGGTGATAAATACACTCGGGCATTTCATTGTGCGAGATGACCGTTCATGTCCATGAAACAATATGCCATCAATGAGCAGGTCCCATAACCTCGGCAATATATTTAATACTTGAACTTCCAGCCGGGGCTTCATCATTTTAATCCTACAGTCAATCATAGGACACTGGGACATTATAGGTATAGTGTGGCAAAGGGCTGGCCAACCCTGTTCCTGGAGATCTACCATCCCGTGGGTTTTTGCTCCAGCCCTAACAAAGCACACCTCGTTCAACAGCTGGAGATGATGTTGACCTGCTAAGTAGTAGCATCAAGTGTGCAAATTAGTGTTTGAATTGAAAACCAACAGTAGATCTCCAGGAACAGGGTTGGGCAGCCCTGCTCCAGCTGTTGAATGAGGTGTGCTTTGTTAGGGTTGTAGTGAACACCTATAGGATGGTAGATCTCCAGGAACAGGGTTGGGCAGCCCTGCTCCAGCTGTTGAGTGAGGTTGGCTTTGTTAGGTTTGTAGTGAAAACCTACAGGATGGTAGATCTCCAGAAACAGGGTTGGGCAGCCCTGCTCCAGCTGTTGAGTGATGCATGCTTTGTTAGGGTTGGAGTGAACACCTACAGGATGGTAGATCTCCAGGAACAGGGTTGGGCAGCCCTGGTTTAGAAGCTGGACCAGTCATTCCTTTGTAAAAGCCATGACACCATGATAGTATTATATGTTAACACCAGGGAAAGTGCAACGTGGTTGGGTGACACGCCCAAAAGCGGATCTGCAATGGCTGCTGCTTAGGTAGGCAGCCTCACCTGCTGACTGCCTGTGACCTGCTGACAAACAGCCATTCCCTGAAGAACAGCAATTCGCTGTGAAATATTCCCTCCCATCAGCGCGCTGGCCTAATTAGCAGATACTCCACAGACCAAGGGCTACACTCAACCCAGATTACAAAACAGGGCCTCAGAGGACGACGGTGTGCTGTAAAAAAAACAAAAAAAACAACAGCCTGAATTATTGGTGTCAGGAGCTGCCTTTCTGACAGATTAAATTAGTCTTGACCATTTTAGCCTTCACGGGAAGGATTCACTTCAGTTTGAAAACGATAATAACGATTTTTTAAATGAAAAGGCAGTTATATCAAGCCTATAAAGTGGGACTGTGTGGAAGAGCCAGCAGAGATGGCTGCTTCTTTATTGTGGCCACTGTACGTTATTCAGGACATTGGAAAGTCCATCCATCTATCCATCCATCCATCCATTATCTATACCCGCTCATCCTGGGCAGGGTCGCAGGGGGCTGCTGGAGCCTATCCCAGCATGCATTGGGAGAGAGGCAGGAGTGCACTGTGGACAGGTTGCCAATCTATCGCAGGGGAAACTTGTCATCCCAACATAAAAATCAAGATGCAGCACGTTGAGCAGGGTTACAAGACTTTCGCCTGTCTAAGAGAAATTCAAGCATTATGGGGGGCATACTTTTGCTAAAATCCTCTGAGCCAGCTACAAGGTTATCTATAAAATACCTGGATATTCATCTTACCAGAACATAATTTTAATGATGCGATAACTGAAAGACTAAAAACTGAAGATATTCACAGCAAAAATATTTTTCCAAATGACCCCATGTGTCAGCTCATTTCCTGCAATAACACAAGTGTGTAATCTTGTCATCTAGAAATCTTATTTTAAAACACCTTTTTAGAGTTAACGTACTGGACTTGATCTGTAGTTTCCTATTTCCGTTTGTCTTCAGTAACACACAAGCACGCACACCACACACGCACACACCACACATGCACACGCACACTCACACACACACACACACACACACGCATGCACGTGCACACACACCACTCATGCACACAAAACAAAACTTTGACCTTGAGTTCTGGATGAGAGGACACATTAAACAAGGCAGGCCGATATGATTCACTCTGCAATTCTTCATCTTGTATCAAGAGGCAGGCAGTTGACAACGTTTATCTATCCTCCACTCAGTCTGGGGGGGGCGGGGGGGGGAGCGAGGGAGCGGTGGGGGGGGGGGGTTTGGAAGGAGTGCACAGATGGAGGATACAGCCCAGGGGGTGGAAAACAACACAGTTTACCTACCATCCACCGCACGCAGAGATTTTCTCCATCCCGCCCCGCCGTACCCGACAACTTCCTTTCCCCCAAACTTGCACTTGGAGTAGGCCCCGCCCCCCACCCTCAACCCCCCCCCCCCCCCCCCCGGAGCAGCACCTCTGAGGCGCATAGCTAATGACACATCGGGACGGCGCGAGCGATTGAAATAAGGATTGAAATGGCTGTTAAGTTAATCTGGGGGTCGCGCGCGCGTGTCTGTAAAATGAGTCCGGGGCTCATATTTTTGTAAATAGGTTTTTGGAGTGAAGAGGGCTGATCTGGGATCAGTTTTTGTGGTTTAGCTCATAATGGGGAAAGGTTAATCTGTGGACTGGGAATACTGATCCCCGATCATCAATGCTACTCTGAAGTGTTTTATATTTAATGTTCCAGACCATTTATTGTCTCCCACAATGATGGGTCATATTTTTTATTTTTTTGTACATCAGTACGAGTAACATAATTACAGGCATTTAGCAGACTGTCTTATCTAGAACTTTTTTTTTTTTCCACATAGCAGTTACAGTGCATGTATTTATACTACTGGATATATACTCAAGCAATGGGCATTAAGTATTTTGCTCAATCAAAGCTGTAACTTTTGGGTTGTAAAACCAGTTTCTTACCCATTATACTACACTGCTGCCCCAGTTTTTCCAACAATCACTCCTTCCAACAATATTTTATATTTGAATGAGCCCTAAGGTTGATATCTGACCTTATTATAGAAATACATTAAAGACAGTGTCTCAAGAATGCAATCCTTCTTAGAATATTATTCAAAGAAATACAAAAATGTACATTTGTATGCCTTTTAAATACACACATAAAACTGTCATGAGCAGTGTCACATAGACAATTGATGAAATGGCCATTATCAGAGTGTAGTTACATAAGAGTTTGAAAAAGTGTGTCCGACGCATAAAGCTCAGAATTAGTGAAGGGATGCATATGAACCAGTCACGCGGCGTAAAGGCGAACTGTACGCTTTTGTGCGTTGCTAAGGGAGGGCCACCGTGACTGACTAGCGGCATGCAACCCTCCCAAGCTCCTTCGAAGAGCGCTCAGTGCTAATGCTCTTAGCTAACCAGTTTACTCAGAGGCAAAAACACAATGACATGAAGGCATAATGCCAAAGTTAAGTTAACGACAAACGAAACAAAACAAAACAAAACAACAGGAAAAAGCAAAAGAAACCGGGGCTGAATCTTTTGGAACTAACGGCAAGATAATTCCGGAATCTTGGTCTGTCTGACTCGCAATTTTTTTTTCTTTTTTTACTTCTTTTTTTTTTTTAAACTGAAGTGATATGGCAGAGTCACATTCCACAGCGCTGGGAGAATGTGGTGTGTAATGAGGTTTGAGCAGCGAGGCAGAGGGAAGACACATAGCCCAATTCATTAATTAAGCACTGAACCCGTCCCTCTTGTGAGTTAATGAGGCCGGTCCTGACTGGCACAGGAGTTACTTGGAACATCATTACACCACCTGCACTCACAGGCCCGTCTTTGAGCAGAAGCAGGCGGTTACTTTCCCGCATTTTCATTGAAAAATATACTTTATAATATAAAAATCTTTATAAATTTGTAAATGTAAAAAAAAAAAAAAAAAAAAAAAAATTCTATAATATAAAAAAAAAAAAAAAAAAAAACATTTTTTGAATCTTCTCCCTGTCCCCTGTCTGACTTCTCAGGGCAAAAGATATAGGGGACAGAGAGTGGTGCAAGCAATCGTCCGCTTGTCTCATAAAAGTTCTTTATTGCAGAGATTTGCCGGCAGAACTTTGCTCGGCACTGTACCCCTGTGAACACAGACTGCCGGTGCTGTCAGTACGCTTCTAACAGGACTGGCCCAAAGGGATTCATAATAGGGGCCTTTACTGCATAGTCGGCACTTATTAATTCTTAAAAAAAACAACTCCCAAGAGCCCCATTGCATTGAAGAAAATCCAAATCTTAGACGCAATAAAACTCCAAATGGAAGAAATCATTAAGACACGTCCAAGCAGGTTAAATCTGTACATTTACAGACACGTGAACATTGCATTTGCCTCCTGGTATTTTTAAATACTATAACAGAATTAACTGGCCCCTCTTGCTGTGGCACTCACCCCCCGACATGGAAACATTTTTAATTTATCACTCAACTCTGTCAGAGTGAGCAGGTTCACACTGAACACACCTTCCAGCTCACCAACCACCCGCAAAACACTGAACAAAAAAAACATACTCCATTCAAACAACTTTATTTCTCTTATTTTACAAAGCTTTGAATAACAAACATTAAAGTACATGAATATACATAAAACATTATCATTATTTTTTTCATATATTCTTATGTTCAGAAAACTATACAGCTGTTTCCAGAACAGATATAGCACAACATTAACTACACCCTTTAGTGTACATTTGTCTGATATGGATCTGAAATCCTGGCATGGGCTATAAAGCCAATAGCACCGCAGTGAAATACTTCTGAACAGATTTATTTATTTACTTATTTTTAAATCAAAGTTGGCTGTAAAATTTTTACGTTGCTCACAGACAGGGAGGGCAAATTGAAACAATGATTTCAATGCCAGAACTGTGCCACATACATTTAAAAAGAAATACAATTCACTTTATAAGCCTAACTCCAGGAAATCAGATCGAACAGAGCAATAGTCAAGTATATGGTGTTGTACTTTTTAAAATTAATAGGTACAGTATGCATAAATAAACACAGTAATGAATTTTTCCATATTTAAGTATGCATAAGGCACAAAGTTGGCATCCTTAGTATACACTAACCCTTACTCCTTTGAAAATGTGATCTCAGTGTTATTCGTCTCATAAAAACACAATGATAACGGTATGGGAATTCCACACCGTTATGAAGTTACATGAATGGCAAACAAAAGTCTTAAACTAACTTGCCCTTAAAGTGGCCTTAAGATGAGCATAACAAGGGTACTCCTAAATAAGTAATCCTGAGAAACATTTCCACTTGTAGCTCACGCCACCAATGAATCACTGAATCCAAGTATGAATCACTGAATCTTTCATTTTTGGGACTGGTTTAATTCGCTGATTTTTTAACATTTTATTTTTATTTATTTATTTTTTTGTGACACAACCGCAGAATAAGTGCAGAATGGTTCTTCAGTTTGAATTCAATTTACCCAAATTTCCTACTTCAACAGTTGCCTAAATGGACAATCACCAAGCCCTAGGAGCTGTTGAATGGGACTTGGGAAATGTACCCCTAACAGGAGTAAGAAAGAAAGAATAACATCCACACTCAATGTTTTTTTGTTTGTTAAAATGAGGCTCAAAGAAGTTTCAGCATGTTACTTTCAGAGAAATAATGTTGTGTGATGTATAGAAAACTCATGTGGCAATGCTTTGAACACCAGTAATGCATTTCAATCTTATAGCCTCATCTAAACAAAAACAAATGTTGAGTACAGATCATAATACAAATGTAACAAAAAAAAAAAAAAAAAATTATAAACAAAGTTTATAAAATCAGTTTATGTACAGAGAGGGAACTGGTGTTCATGAGACTGTGCTCAGAGGAAAGTTCAAACACTATTTTTTTTTTAAACCAATCATTTCCCCCCCCCCTCCACAATACGCAGAGAGATGTTCACTCTGAAACAAGATCTCCAAGGTTCGAGGGACACAGAGATCAGATTGGAACCGAAAAAAAAAAAACCTGTTGTAAAACCACTTCCATCTCACGCCATGGAGAATGCCTGCACATTCAGCACGCACCAGCGCTGTCCTTCCTATGCGGGAAGCACAGAAGACTGAAGGACGGACGCCATTTCAGAACGGTTCAAACCATGATCGAGTCAGTTTTTTTTTTTGTTGTTTTTTTTTACGGTCGAGCGGTACGTTTCCTTTGGCGAGAGTCTCCTGCTCTCTCTCTCTCTCTCTCTCTCCCGCTGATTCCCTACTTCTCCGCGGAGGTGCAGTTCTCCAGCGTTCCGTAGCCGTTCATCTTCGCCATCTTCAGCTGGCTGTTGATGGCCGACTCCTTGGTGTTGAAGAGCTCGCTGATCTCCATGAAGGTCTTGTTCTTGGTCTCCGGGATGATGAGGTACACGTAGGCGGCCACCGCCACGCAGATGCCGCAGAACACCAGGTAGCAGAAGGCCCCGGCCGACATCTGCACCGGAGGGGGGAAAAAGGCGGGAAAAAAAAAGACGTTCAAACGCAGCAAGCCAAACCGCCGTTCTGTCCAACCGCCATTCTGTCCAACCGCCACCGTGCGGGCCTCTCATTCACCCGGTTACCCGCCGATGGCGAGGCAGCCACGCAAGGGTGCCAACCAGCGCCCGTTTGGGGTTCGGCGTCTTGCTCGAGGACACTTCGACATGCTCATAAGACTGGGGAATCGAACCGACAACCTTCCCTAGTTATCGACCACTAAACCTCCAGAGCTACAGTAATGTCGCCCCCCCCCCCCCAATAAACAGCTAAGGAAATGTACGCACGTCACAGACATATAAGGTGTCACTGCACTGTGCAAAAGCGGTCGCTGATGAATAGAAAGGAGGGCACACACTGGGGCAGGTTGTGTTGGGGTGGCGGGGGGCGGGAGAAGCGCTCACCTGCAGGAAGGGGAAGACGAAGCCGACGGTGAAGTTGGAGATCCAGTTCAGGGAGCCGGCCACGGTGTAGGCCGCCGGGCGGTGGGACTGCTTGAAGAGCTCGGCGGTCATCAGGAAGGGAACTCCAGCTACGACACCCAAACACGGTCAGTGAGTCAGTGAGTCAGCGAGTCAGTCAGTCAGGCAGTCAGTGAGTCAGTCATTGAGTGAGTCAGTGACTCAGCGAGTCAGTCAGTCAGGCAGTCAGTGAGTCAATCACTCTCCCCACATTTACGTCTCATTCAGTAGACACTACTTTCCAGAAGCACAACAGTAGTAGTCGATACATAAACTTATAACACTGTAGAAGCGTCCTCTGACAAGTCTCCCTTTTCAGGCTCAAAATTTATTTTTCTTTTTTACTGTGTAAACCTTAGTTTTGCATAGCGTCTGTGATATAGGTTCTGAGTGTCTTTACCGCCTAGGAATTTATGAAAATGCAATGCTGTGCTGAAATAATAATATATAGAAAAGCTCTTTGCCAGTGTCGATGAATTGCGATGCCCTTTCAAAGACAGAGGAATGTACACTAGACTCTGTCTGAGAGCAAAGCTACGTCAGATATGCGTGATTTCAGTCTTAAAGCTGGATCTGGATGTACCCTCCTGGAATGCATCTAAATACTGCATGCATTTTTCTTTAAGAGCGCAATATCAATAAATTAATCGTTTACATGTATGAAATGGCAGTCGTTCACCATAACGTGTCACACATTGTCCAAATGGATATCATCATCATCATCATCATCATCACGGCCAAAGAAACGCACACATAAACCCCTAGATTTATGCTCGTGTTGTATTTAAATACAGAGCAGCAAGTCACAGGAAAACTCTAAATTCACTTGTGAAAAATAAGCATACATAAGGAATTCTCTCTTCTTTTTTTTTTTTTCTCCCCCTAGATCTAATGAATCTGTGAACAAGCCAAGCGGTGGCTTCATTGCTGGTGCATGGTAATTGCAAGCAGAGGCTTAATGCAGTCAAATGGAGAAAGAACACAGTCTGTAAATCACTGTTCATGCAGGATTTTGTCTTAAAAAGCCATATTCATCATTGCTTATGAACAATGAGGCATAAAAAAATCGTAATTAAAGACGTAATTACACCAACAGAAATTCTCAACCACAGATGAATTATAGATTTGTTGGCAGAGGCTGGTAATACATCAATTGTGTAAACTGCTCTGGATCCCATTCATCATTCTTACAGTGAGGCCCAGTCCAACAGCTGTGCAGTCTTCAACTTTCTGCCACATAGGAAACATCATTTAAAATAGATTTTCCGTTCCTTCTCTCCCACAAACACGGATTAAGAACCAGGGAAGGGCCTAGCTGGGCGAATCACAATTCTCCTGACAAAAAATTATGACATAGCTGAACCCACGTTAAGTGATGGAGTAACTTGTCAATTGATGATGTTGCACCCACTGATTCTATAATTTAGGCATATAACATCTATCACCTGGAAACTTTGGGAAAAGGTTGATTACAGCATTCAATCAGGGGGAAAAAAAGAAGATCCAGGCACAAACATGTCCATCAAGTAGCAGTGATCACATTACCTTACCATCACTTGGCAGACGTTCTTATCCAGTGCGACTTTCAAAAGCAGAGAACATCAAAGGGTTCCAAATCAGCTCACAGTGGATTAAAAATCTAGAACTCGTTTTCAATTGGTCTACCTCCCTCTGACCTCCAGGGATCACCATTCCCCCCCCCCCCGCCCCCCCCGCGTTTAAAATCTCAACTGGGAGATCCCGTACTCCTGTCAAGGAGGGTTGAAGATAATTGATGGTAATTGATATTACCGACACCATTTACCCTGATAACTAGATGGAGTTTGCCAGTGTAAAGCAGTGAAGAGAGCACAGGCCGCTTTGGTGAAAGAAGGGCACATTAGCAGACAGAGGGCAAACTGGAATAAAAAAATTAATTAAAAACCCCCAACCTGGTCCTATGCAGAAGCCAGCGATGATTCCGATCACGCAACCCACACTGATATAGCGCATGAAAGGAACATGGGTCTGCAAGGACAAAGCAGACAAAAGACAACGAATATAGATATAGCATTCATGGGACACTGCTTCACAGTGACCGTCTGCAATTAAATTAATATCGGATCAAGCTATGAATTAATTTATAAATAAAAAGCAGTACTCCTCAGGAAACCATCACCAAGTGTGTAAAATCATTTTTACCCAACAGTGTTGAATTCCCATCCAAGATAATACATTAAAAAACAAGTGGTCAAAATACAGAAAATGGTAGTGTTTACATGCAAACCTAGTACAAGAAAATAAATAAATAAAATAAAATAAAACTTACCTGTAAGATCAGAGAGAGCGTAATCCCTGCACAGCAAAGCCCCATGAAGCTAAACCCACCAACCATCAGTGGTCGTCGTCCAAGCCTTTCAATGGTGAAACCCTGGCCACAAAATGGAGACCAAGAAAAGGTTAATATCAAAAATATAAACAGTCACTGAACGCCCGAAGTGATGCCCATTTCTGTTCTGATACAGATCCCTGGTTCTTAGGGATTTAGAAGAAACCTTTCCAAGGATTCTTAAACATTACTGCCTCCTCAAACATGGTTGTCCGGGGTTCCCATGTAATCCTTGAGTCAGATTACGCACTCAAGACCTGACACAGACCTGCAAGGGACACCATCTCATTAAATGCACGTTTCCGACTCAACAAACGCGTGAACAAACACCGGCTTCGTACCTGAACCCCTGCAGGGCCCCATTTCACGAAGCAGGATAAAGGAGTAACGCAGGCAACTTCAGCGTGAAACATTGTGGAAAAAACCTCAGGCTTTCTGGTTTCACAAAAAAGTCTAGCCAGGCTCGTTACCACGGCAACACATCCAGGATCAGTAAACCGGCATCAGAGCAGGCCGGCTCAAAATAGGAGCGCCCGCCCGGACCAATCAAAATACCAGACATCATCACAACTGTTCACGAGAGGCCCAATCGCTGGCCTTGGAGCTGAACGAGATGTGCAGCTTTAACAAAAATAACATACTACACAAAAATGCGGCCATTTTATGATAAACTGCAAATCCTTGTTTGCTAAACAAAATTATAAGTGGATAACATTTCACAAAGCCTTATTTGTAATGTTGTTGCTTTACTTCGAGAATTAGTAATAATGATTTAGAGGACAGCGCATTTGAGCATTGACTGGGGAACTTAGCAACACTATGTCACACTAGCACACTAGAAATATAACAATTTATCCTTCAGCTTGACAGTGAGGGTATCTGGAAATACAAGCCTTGAAAAAGGAAACTCTGCTCCATGCATCTGCCCAAATACAAGCCTTAAATACATTTTTTAAAAAGTAGAACACAGTTGTGTCCTCCACTTTTGCACCTTAAACTTAAAATAAAACAAGGACAGTAAACTTTCACCTCTCAAAGTTGTGAGCAGATTACAGCAATTTGTTATGACCGAGAGCGGGAGTAAGAACTACCATATTAGTAAACTGACCTATATTTGTGGGGAAAGGGCTTATGTTTTTTTATTTTTTTATCCCAGAGCACAAGACGTCAACAATATCAGCTGTCACGTTTCACCCGTGCAGCAGAGTACCAGAGTCGACTGATAAGAGGTTTCCTGTTGTTAAGTACTTAAATAACGGATGCAATCCCTTATATGTATTTACAGGCAGTTGCAGAAGTATAGATGGGCCAGTATGCAAATAGGCACTCACTCCCACAAGCCCCGCGATGACCTCGATGGCACCGGTCCCAACAGTCGTGTACTGGATCTGAGGGGGAGGGATCCCAGCGTTCTCAAAGATGGTGTTCGTGTAGAACCAGATCTAGGGGGAGGAAACAAAAATAAATTAAAATTAAGACATTAAAAAGGGACTGACCGGTCATAAAAGCTCAATAATTAACATCATATAAGCCTCAGACGTTAAGGCGCTCGTTGGCTCTCTCGGAATGTTCCCCCACCCCTAAATTCTAAGTCAGTGTTCTAGAACTCCATTGCTTTCAATTACAGTAATTGTGATTGTTACATCAGCGTTAGAATGCTCAGTTCTGATCACATACTTGTGATCTTACGCCTTAAAATCCTGCATAGCATGCCTTTACAGGGTTAATTTAGGCTGGGTGAACAAGTTGAGGAATTTGCACTTCAGTGGCAAGGGATCGTCAGTAAAGACACCAGCTCTTGGCCTCTGGCCCCGAAGGAGAGTGGAGTCTCATCAACCCGTCATTCCCACTTAGGGATCGTTCCGATCGCGCCTTATTGATCTTCATTACCGCCATCCTTAGAGCAGTGGGGTTTAAATCTGTGCAGTCCGACACATTCAATTAATACAGCCGTCAGCGTTTCCCACAGAATGCAGCCTCCTGAAAATGTAGTAATCTTTAAATGATGACTCACTTTTATATGTCTGAACATTGAAATAAAGATTATCCCTAATATATGGGCAAGCAAGGCAACTGAAATATACTGGCTTAACCTCCCACCGCACTGCATTTCAGCACACGATCGCGCAAATAAGGATCCACAAAGAACCTGATGCTTTGCGGTTTGAAATCCCAGTGAGGTTAAATCTGTAGAATTTTAAATTTCCCATCGTTGGAATTTAACCCTCTGAAGAGTAGGTATTTTTGGAATGTTTCTTTTCACACGTACATCAGTGTTCTAGAACTCCATCGCTTTCAGTAACCAGCAGTGATAGTTACATCGGCATTGGAACGTTCGGTGAAAATCCTAGTGATTCCAGAAGTTCAGTCGGTTGGTCTCATCCCCAAGTCCTCTACCCATCCCAGCTGGAGCCCCTAACGGACTCTGCGCCCTTACCCCCCCCCCCCCCCACCCCGAGCCCCCAGGCCGTGCCTCACCGCATCGATGCCGGACAGCTGCATGCCCATGTTGACCACCGCGATGGAGATGACCTGCCAGCGCACGGTCCTGTCCATCAGGAGCTCCAGCACGGACACCGTGTTGACCGACTTCAGGGACCTCTGCTCCTCCTGCATCTCCTCGATCTCCAGCTGGATGTTGCACTTGGCGCGGTACCACTGCAGGGCTGCAGGGGGCAGCACAGACAACAGTTATTGGAAGCCAGGAGCGTATGGGGGGGGGGGGCCGGGGGGTGGGGGTGGGAGGACGACACGGACACCTGTCCTGTTCCACTCTGTGCTTTCGGTAAGCTTGCATACGGCAGGAGACCTTTTGAAGTGCCGGGCTTTACAACATTACGACCACCCAGCAGTAATTCAAAGTCAGCGGACGACTGTTCTTTATAAGACCGTTAAACTTAATGGAACACAACGAGATGAAATGCACTTTAACAGAGAGGACCTTTGAAACACCTGTCTGAAGATTCATTTTCTTCACCCTCCTGTGAGAGAGAAGCCTTTAAAAATATACGTGCGAAATAATTAAAGAACTATTTCAAACGCAATATATACTGCAATATTAAGAGGAATATAATTTTTTTATTTACGCCATATGTTGACTTCAAAAAGAAACACCTCCCCATTTGCTCTTGAAGAATTTAACTGCAATAGCAAGCCAGATTCTAAAGTACATTTCCTCCCCCCAGTTCTGTGATGTAGTCAGAGGATGTACTCCTGCACTTGTGGTTGCCAGATCTACTCCTGCGCTGCGGTTGCCAGATTGGCCGCCGGGCCTCACCCTCGATGGTGGCGTGGACGTTGTGCTTCTCGATCAGCAGGTAGCGCGGGCTCTCGGGGAACCAGGGAAGCAGCATCAGCTGGACGAAGGTGGGCCCCACCACCAGGGAGAGGAGGAGCGGCCAGTGCTCCTCCTGCGGGAACAGGAAGCACACACATAAGCACGCCGACGGCCCACTGCCGCACGCTCGCAGCCTTAACCCAGCAGAACCGGCTGACCGACCGCACCCACAATGCACTGCGACTCTCAGGCACAGCCGTCCCTCCCCACGGCGCCAAAGGCCCCACCTCCACCTTCTTTTGACCTCCTCCTTCAGAAGGTGCCAAGGCCCCCAATTATTGTTTGCCTAGGACCCCCCTAAATCCAGGGATGGCTCTGCTCTCAGGCAAAGGGTTTCTGTTGGATGCACATGCACCTTGTGCTTGTAAAGGCCGAACATCAGAAATTTGAAAAATGATAACATGGAACTAAATAAATATCCCCAGAAACACAGACACTAAGACTAAGAGACGAGTGGACAAATTGTAGTTTTCGTGAAAGGCCGTGATCTCCGTGTAACAGTGCGAAGGCACTTGGGGGAGGGGGGGTGAGGGGGGTTTAACCGGTGAAGTCCGCAGTCAGGCTGCTGAAGAGCAGCGGTGTGGTCGGAGGTGGTAGCGGTACCTTCCCCAGCAGCTCGTGGAGCCCCAGGACCTGCGCACAGAACACCCCGACGCAGATGAATATGCTGGGGATGAGGCCCAGGAAGCCCCGCAGGTTCTTCGGCGCGATCTCTCCCAGGTACATGGGAACAACGCTGAGGCTGAGACCTGTAGGGCGGGTGGGGTGGGTGGGGGGGGGGAGAACAGCGTCCAGTCCGGTATCAGCGGCACGCTCGTCTTACTTTGTACAGTCACGCACATTCAAAGCATCCTCATCCTCATCCGTCCAAGTTACATCCCAGGAAATGATGCGGTATCACACTAAAGCACATTTGCGTGATGCACATCAGCTCATGTAAGGGAAGTAGGAAATGCCTTACATTGTACTGTAGTCCTACTCGTCTATAAGACTCCTGCGCCATTTAACGGCCTCTGTGATTGGTTTTGTTTCTACGCATATAAAATTCCAGGTTTCATAGTCAATACTTTCAGTCAGTAAATGCGCTTAATTCGTGGGCCATTGAAGCTTATATGTATGATTATCCTGACTTTGAAGAGGGACATCGGAAAAAAATGAACCAAACTGAAAATCAACCGGAACACAGGGAGCTTGAAGTTCCAAATACTCCGCTACGTAAAAGGCGCAGCTCGCTAACACACAAGCGCTTCCGAATTTCGCAGGAAGGACATTCAGTCTCTGAAAGGGGGCACCTGAGTGTATCCCGGTGATGAAGCGGCCGATGATGACCATTTCCGGGGAGCAGCAGGCTCGGCTGAAGCCCATGAGGCCGCCTGCGATGAAGACGAGCACGGTGGAGTTCACCAGGGTCCCCTTCCTGCATGAGGCAACCGCGGGTCTATAATCATGTACCGGTCACAGGCTATTAAAAACACCCAGAGACAGTTTATGGACGGGGAAGAAGATGGGGGGGGGGGGGGGGAATTAGCGGAGGAATATAAAAGGATTGATCTTCCACGACCGAGCCGAACATGTAAAACTATCAAGGCTCCATGAGCCGTTCCCATCCCATAATAAATCTCGGGATGAGGCCAGGTTTACTGTCGCACTTGATTTATTTCAACATCGCATCGCATCCCCCCCCTCCGCCGCCCACCAAAAAAAACTGTAACACTGAAGTCATTAGACAAATTCCATAAATCATTTTTTTATGTATATATATATATATATATATATATATATATATATATATCCAGTTCCTGCATTGAACATGTATTGTTAACCAAATGACCCGTATAAAAATTTGGACAAGGGCGTTTTATTTATTTATTTTTTTTACTCTAACGTCAGTACATAACCAAGATTCCAAACTCCTATTGTTGATTCAGTCAACAATCATCTGGTAATCTGACTCCCAATTAAATGCAAGAGTTATTCCCCTCCCCGCCTGCCCCCTCCACCACTACATCACTATACTTGTTTAAAGATCAACTCACCAACTAGATTTGTCATAAAAAAAATTAAAAAATAATAATTTTTAAGATTTAGAAAAGCATTAAATTTGTTTGTCAATATCAAAGGACACATAACATAATGACGAGAACAGGCCGTTCAGCCCAACAGTGCTCGCCGTTTCCCTGACTAAATTAGTGTTCTGATTACCTACAGACCAGACAGTATCACTGTATGTTAGCCTGGTCTTGAAAATGCTGATTTGACAGTTTATGGACAGAGAAGAGGGGGGAGAATTACCGCAGGAATATGAAAGGATTGAGCTTCCACGACCGGGCCAAACGTGTAAAACTATGCCATTCCATCCCATAATAAACTCTTTGCCTCACCTGCCGAACCTGGTCACCAAGGTGGCCACCATGAACGAGCCGACCAGACCCCCGACGGCGAAGACGGAGACGGTGAGGGAGTACATGAGGGTGACCGCTTCCTCGTCCAGGGCGGTGCCATTGCGGCTCACCACCGTGCGGTTGTAGAAGTCTTTGATGTACTGCAAGCATACAACAATGGCGCCGATTATTTTAAAAAAAAGAACTACAGGATGGCAGTGTAGTATGACGGGTAAGGAACAGGTCTTGTAACCTAAAGGACACCGGTTCGATTCCCTTGAGCAAGGTACTTGCTCCGCATTGCTTCAGTATATATATCCAGCTGTATAAATGGATGCAATGTAAATGCTGTGTAAAAAAAAGTTGTGTAAGTCACTTTGGATGAGAGCGTCTGCTAAATGCCTGTAATGTAATATAATGACTAATAAATAACAGTCAGCACAGAAGATCTTGCCGCACAGCCAATGCAAATAAAAAGCTTGTAGGCTTACTGTAACCTGCATCCATAATTACATTACTGTTGGCGTTCTTTCAGTACGCTGACCCGCTTTGAGAAAAAAAAAAAAATGGTTAATGCAATCAGGATGTAAAAACTTGCAACTGTGCTCGTCAACCAGGGCTATAGGTCTGGATAGGTCAGTCAAATTTATGAACACAAGTAACATCGAGTAACTGAAGTTATAATTTATAGAACTTATTAGCTACGTTTTTATTTTTATCAATTTTAATGTATTGCGTTAATTTATTTGGCTGTATGTGCTAGACGGGAGCCAGTAGCAGATACTCAACATGGGTGACTGACAAGTGAGTGTAACTCTGGGGAAAGGATCAATTCAGTGGCACCTTCAGATGTTGCTAGTGGCAAAGTAAAAATGCAACAAACAAAAAAATGTATCGTTATATCTGTGTAGCATCCTTGATATAAACTTCCCAAGGCACATTCAGCACGAGCGATCCACATTTGACTCGCAAAAAAAAAAAATGAAAATCTCATGCAAAACTGAACGTTTTGATATGCGTTTAAATTTACATAAGTGCCGTTTCCATCGAGCTTGCAGTGGTTTCTATGTTACGCAGCATGTAGATGTGGAACAGCGGAAAGCGAGTCTGGTTATAGATGAACAGAGAAGCTTATTTGCAGGTGTCGTCAGTAATGAACAAGCATTTCTGACCGTTTTTCCCCCCACAGGGAAACACAGCAGAGTTCAGTCTGTGCTTCTCTCAGCCATTGTGATGGGGATGGGGGGGGGGGGGGGGAGGAGGAGAAAAAACAGTTATGCAAGTCCGGAGAAGAGAGAGAAGGTACAGTACATAAATCTAATCGTCAGACTATTTTAAGGGCAACGGGGGCATGTCAACACTAGGGTGCGAGAGGCGGCCATTGTTATTATCCAAGTGAACTCTGGGAGTCTTGCTCAGAGCAGTCAGCGCCGTTCGTTACGCAATGCCCCATGCACACAGTCATGCAGCGACCCACAGCACCAGCAGCGGTGACACAGTGACTTGTCACTAGTCCCATTGGCCCAAATGGCCCTGCCATCCTGCCCCATTCACAGGAAAGGGAGGGGGGGGGGGGGGATCTGAGTGTCGTTTTCTGGGAAGATTGATTTGGTTACGGCGTACGAGTTCACAAAAATCCAACAATACGGTTGAAACATCCCAGTGAACAGAGGTAGATAAAAAAGACTTTTAGGATTGTCCGTTTTTTTTTTTTTTGTATTAATTTTTTTATTTTAAACGTAATTTTTCAAACCATAAAATGTGCGCAGATAAATCCAATGTATTTAGTTTGCTATTGTCACTGGACAAATTTCATAAATGGCTGTTCATTTCATGCAGTCGCAAGACATCATATCTGTACATCCTCATAACAGAAATGTTCAAGAGGCCACAATGTAATGAGGATTATGCATAACATTAACCGACTGTTATGATGTGAAGATGACATACGATTAAGGGGTCACTTGCAGTTCAGAAAAGCATATCCCTCGTAGTAAATACACCAGTCATTTCACTCAAGGAAAAAACTGATATTACAGAGAAAGCTGCAACTTAAAATCCTCCTAAGAAATTCATTTCACTCCCACTGTAAGGGGCATTCAATAAAAATTAAATAGACAATATATTTATGAAAATATTTTCACTGCAACATGTCTTTGTCATCCAAGATACTTGAATCATGTAAAAAAAAAAAAAAAAAAAAACTGCCAATTTTCTGACTTTCTGGCCACATATAAAAACTGAATGTCTACAAACCTCTCATTAGTACTTTATCAAACCATTTTGACCCATTCCCCCACCCCACACCGGTCCGCTGGCCCTGATTGGGCAAACCAGTAGAGACGGTCTGGCACAAATCCATCTCAGCAGGCACAAATCAAACCATTTCAAGCATGCCATTTTTAATCGACTCACTGAAAGCAAGAAACAAGTAGAGCACGGCTCGAGTGCAACTGGAGGTGGAGAAGAAAGAGCACAGTTTTCCCCTTTTGCACACTTCGCTACAGTATAATCTGAAATGCATTCCAGTGCATTATATACCACACATTTCCAAGTTGTATGATATGAAACACTGTGGGTCTTATTACTATAAAGTCATCTTACAATGGCTTACAAGATAAGATGCACTGTCATATATGTGGAAATTGTAAGCAACGTGACTAACATTTAAAAAATATTTTTAAATGCACATAAAACCCCACAGTGCATACAGATTTTCCTCGACTCTTAACCTGTATATACTGATCCTGTCCACACTTGATCGTAGTTATAAAACAGGAGTTTGAGTCTGATTAACTGTTTACGGTGATTAGAATGTTCTAAACTGAACATTCTAATGCTTATGTAACAATCACTTCTGGTAACTGAAAGCAACATTTTATAACACAGAAAATTTTTTTTAAAGAATAAATAAATTACCTACTCTTCAAAGGGTTAATGGTCATGTTTGCATACCTGACTTCTAAATTTAAAGCGGATGGGTTTGTAGGGCCTGCACGGTACATGCTCTTCTGTGTAAACTACGTGTAGCAGAAGCACTTACATCAGCAGGGGAGTTCACCACAGCCAGATTGTAGCCATAAAGCATCGAACTGCCAAAGGAGGCCAGGAGTGCCACCACCAGCAGGGACCAGGTGAGGTGCTGAATCGAGGGGGGGAGAGGTGTGGGAGAAACACGGTCAGGAATCACCAAAAACCAAAATAAATAATAAATCATCAAATTATGGACATGTAATCAAAAAAATAACTGGAAATGGAACATACTGCAATGTACTGACAGTTATTGTGGCTTTCAGATAAAATAAATACATTTCTAAAACATTGATCAGTTAACGGTTTCAGAGGTCCAGCAAATACGGCACGGGACTACGCATGCTCACGCCGTTACACAGCAACTGTATTTCTACATACGGTATAGCAAAATGGCAAACTTAATACACAAGAGGTTTCCTCAAAATATTTCCACATTGGCTAAAGTGCTTGGAGATTATTCCTATCACACACACACACACACACACACACACACACGCACACTTGGTGACAAAAGGCCACCTCTCACCACACTGCCCACATGCTACAACTGTCCTCAAAGCTACAAATTCCACCACCAATCAGCGAAGGGCAAGCTGATGACATCATTAATCCTTTAAAGAGTAGGAGGCTGATAACATCATTAACCCTTTAGAGCATAGGTGTCAAACTCCAGTCCTGAAGGGCCAGGGGGTATCTGGCGTGTTCTCAGCACAAACGTTTCATTCAAGGCATCGATTGGTTAAGGGACACACACCTTGTTCCCAAGGCCTTAATTGGCAGCTGATTGAAATTAAACCAAAAACCCACAGACACTGCAGCCCCCTTCAAATTCAGTTTGACACCCCTGCTTTAAAGATTAGGTGAGATTGTTCCGTTAAGGACAACGTAAATCACATACATGTGACCTTAAAGGGTTAAAGGTGTCGAAGGTGAAACCTGGGGGTAAAACATTTCCATGAAAGGTGCTAGGCTAAAACCTGCGCTGCCTGACGTGGTGGGGGGGCCCAAAGAACGATCCAGGTGATCCAGGTGTTGTAACCTGAGATGGGAGGCAGGGATCCCAGCCGAAACCAGGCGAACTGGATCCGGCTCGCTTGGGGACAAACATCCAAGCTCCCAACCATCCTGAGGCCTTTTCAAACAGCCCTTCGCTCCAGACCCACGTTCAACTTGCGTACCTCGCGAGCACATACAACACCCTCTTCACGCGCGTAAGCACTGGAACGCCAGAGAGCTTCGTTGTAACACTTGAACCTATTATCGCTCGAGATGAATGACAGTTTTTCAGTGGCCCCCTTGTGATCTCCGTAAGGAATGAGTCACTGCAGCATTGCAAATCAGTGGCAAAATCAGAGGTCAGGCAAAGCTTTTTTCTGTGAAACTGGTCAAATGCAGCTAATCTGCTGATCATAAACCCTTCCAAGTCTCCAGAGGTTTAAGTTGCGCACGTGCGATGTTAGATGATGAAATCCGCTTGCAGCCAAACCTCATTTTGAAGGCCTGTAGACCACTGTAAAATGATCTACTGTAGATCACTACTGGTGTGATCATGCTATTATGTAAAGGACACGTGTTATCGTACTCTTTAGTAACCAACCAACAGCATAGGATCTGAATTAAACTGCCATTAAAAAAAAAAAAAAAGTTTGTCTTTACATACATACGTTTACAGTTTGATTGTAATCTTGAATAATTCCAACATTCAGCGTTTAGATTTATTACAAATTTAGAAAGCTGCATACATTATAGACACCATCTACTCGGTGTGCCAACAGTATATAAGCCATTTAGATACAGGACATGCCTTTAAATATAATTTTAATATTCGCTGCCTTTATTCATGAGATGGCAGAAACACTGTTTTCAATGAAAGGGAACATCTGAGCCTCCTCCAACATTCTGATTTCTTTGACCTTGCTGAACTTGCTTGGCATCAGAATTCCCAAAATCGAATTATTCTAATTTTTCCCTGTTAGCATCAGGTTATTAAAATATTCTCCCAAACAAGTTATGTGAATAAGAATTAAATTTAAATGGACATTCCACAAGTTTCGCATTTTCAAACCGCTTATTCCTGGAAGGTGAAAGAGCTGAGGCCTATCCCAGCATGCAGTGGGCAAGAGGCAGGAGTACAAGGAAGGGTTAGGAATACCTGGACAGGCTGCCAATCCATTTCAGGGCCCACACACCATCCACACCTACAGGCAATTAGTGCCTCCTGCTAGCCTACTGCATGCCTTTGGCTTGTGGGCGGAAAACCAGAGAGTCCGGTGGAAACGCACACGGACACGGGGAGAGCATGCAAACTATACACAGAAAGGCCCACGGGCAGGACTTGGGCTTGGTACGTATTTTCTGTGAGGCAGCAATGCTGTCAACTGCACCACTGTGCTGCCCCAAATTAGGATTCCTTTCAGGCAAATCAATCAAATACACCTTTGAAATAAAAACAAAATCAAATATAGTTTCCGAAGGACAAATTTTTCACATTAAGTTCGAATAGAACACACGCACACACACACACACACAATCTATGAAAAACCACCTGCTAGACAATGGATGGATTAAAATATCAATGCTGCCAAGCAAATAGCACGTCATTGTAGACGCCCTTTTTGATAGAAATTGCTGTACAAGGAAACATTTCTTTGCGTCCATTTTAGCGGGAGAGAGGCAGTGTTTACAGTGGTAATGTTCACAGAGGTCCAGAGCGCACAGAGCTTTATAGGGATTCCCTCCCCCATGGACATCACGCAGTGTTAGTTCCCAAAGTCTGAAGGCAAGGTCGCGACCTCATAACTTCCCCCGCCTCAGTCCTCAGACCAGCCTCCCAATCTACTGGCACTGGCAGAGGGGTTATCCCAGGGCTGCCTAATCCTGTTCCTGGAAATCTACAATCCTGTAGATTTTTACTCCAACCCTAACAAAGCACACACCTTGTTCAACAGCTAGAGCATGGCTGCCTAGCCCTGTTCCTGGAGATCTACAATCCTGTAGGTTTTCACTCCAACCCTAACAAAGCACAAGAAAGCAAGAAACAATCACTTTAAAGCTTTAAGTGGATATTATAGTAAAGCACTCACTGTAATATGCTACGGTAAATATCAGCCTGTGTGACAAAAGTGGCTAGCAGGAGTTCCACCAGCAACTGGGCCACAACCAATCCAGCCATAAGCTCCCATTCCCACACAACAAAAGACACATTCCGTAAACCGCAAATCAGTCAGCATGCGTGCCGACCGCAATAAATGATTTCCTTTCAAAACGAATTTCCACTTCAACTGCAGCCACAATGAATGAACTTCACCACCCGGGATTAGCAAATAGAAATACATACAGTATTCATATAACGGTTTCAACTGTACGAAATGGCAAAAAGTGTAGGCAAGCTATACATCAGTAAAACTACAAATGACCGTTTGTCGTTGTGGTTTCCATAGTAACGTTCCAGCCGAAACGATGGAGAACATGATTTCAAAAAGGTATGGTCAAGCATTCAGATTAAGGTGGCAAATACTTTGGCATACCTGCCTATTGGATAAAGTGGGTTCATAAGTATGCATCACATGTGGACAGCTTTTCTGTTTATAGATCAGCCTTACAGCCTTTTGGGGGGTTTTTTTCTATCGTTTTATTTTTCTTTGGGGCAGTGTTGTTTTGGCAATTACTGTAGTCTGAACCGTTAATACCCTTATTTGGCCGCTGTTCCCCTGGTACAGAAAAGAAGGTTAGTGGGTTACAGAGGATTTTAAAAAGTTTTCAAGCTGCCTGATATTCTTGAGGATTGTAGCAAATAAAGCTTTTCTCCAATTACAGCAAACAAAAATTAGGTTTGTGCACAAGCACAAAATGGAACCTGTGCAAGAACTGTTAAATAACATCTTCCATTACCAGTGTTGGAAACTCCTTTGAAAGTGTAGTTGTACAAACAACCAATTACTTCACACTGAAAGCACTTGAACTACAGAAAAGTTACCCTAAAGAGAAATGTGGCTTGCCAAAGGTAAAATTTCTAAGAAAATGCTGTTCAAACTACTCTGTAAAAACAAATATTTAAAAATGACCATTATGTCTCCAAGACATGACACGTGTGAGCAAAGCCTTCTTTTTGCACACCGGCATAACCACTGAACAGCTCAGCAACGTGTGACTGTTGAATGTTGGCAACTGTAGGAGAATGGAGTGCTTCTAACCAATCAGAATTAGAGGTGAAAGAGAGAGAAAGGAGGCAGTATTTGGTCAAAGGGGTTTGGAAAACAAGACATTGGTAGTTCCTGCTGTACACCTCAAAATGACAAAAAGTAATTCATGTAGTTAAACTACTCCCAAACACTGTCCATTACCACGGTTAGCCTTGTTACCCACACTACAGATGTGGTGGTTTCTGTGTAAAGGTTTCAAAGTTTCTCCTTGTGTTAAATCCAGATGACTAAAGGCAGAAATAACCATTTTTACATTACATTACAGGCATTTGGCAGACGCTCTTATCCAGAGCGACGTACAACAAAGTGTATAACCACAGTGTATAAGACATTTAAAGAAACTATAGAATAATAAGGGCACACAGAACTCTGGACGAAAACTTAATTTAGCTTACAAATTTTCAGATTGAGATCCTAGTGCAAGCACATGAGAATAGACGTGTGGACAATGCCATCTTGTGACACATAATTGGGGGTAAATGCATCTTTGAAGACGTCTGGTTCACTGGCCACTACGAAATGTCAAGACGTAAGGGGGAGGGGGGAAGCAAGGAAAAAATGACGGATCAACTTCACCTTCTCATTTTCAGTTCTTGCCCATTTATTGTTATTTAACCTTGAACTAATATTTAAGTTGGATAATCAGCTCAGAATGCCTTTCTGTAACAGTGATGGCCTGGGGGGGAGGGGGGAAAAATATCAATGCAGTTCAAGAATACAAGGGATGGTGTAGCTAATAAGTTTAGAGGATAATTAGGTTTCCAGACAGAGAGAGAGTCATTTTGGGAGTTTTACCAGGACTCCAGGGTCCAGACTAGTACTATGGGATGTCGAATGGCCACAGTGAGTCAGGACCTTGTTTAAATGCCCCATGTGAAACACTGAAGGAATCAGCCTCCGAACTACAGCGTCCCCAAAGTGTGTACCGTCTACTATGCATACGGTTTAGTGCGCTCTCATCCAGTGCACTCAACTTATATACTTAATAGTAGGCAAGTGTGCCGATTCGGCCACGACTATGAATATGGTACAGACTGCGTCATCCCCATACGAAGGCACTGGCTCTACATCATGAAGACTGCCCCTTTCTCGACCGCAAACACCACCTTCAGGAAGCCTCCCTGTTGTCCCAAGATGCCACTCACCCAATTTCTAACCAAGCCTAGCCCAACCTAGCTTAAGGCATCACCCTGGGAACTACACAAGGTGGTGGGGCGTGGCTACAAATCAACGAATTGTCAAACGAGCACTGTCGACCTCTATATGTCCACCCGGGGTCATGTGCAGTGCAAGAGCTGCATAGATTCAACACTTCAGGTAATAAAATGATAATTTACTGAAATTAACATTTGATCCAAACATGGCGGACTGCAAATCATCCATGCTTTGAGTGTACCTCCAGCCAGTTAATTGTTGTCTATGTGTATCATGCAAAAAAAAATGCATGCCATTTATGAGATAACCATAATCATATTTCATGGTTTTGATAATCACTGCAAGTCAGAAATGTCAACTTTGTACAGTAAATCATGTGCAAATCAGGTTTTTACACATTCTTAGTGGTAGAAGGTTAAGCACAGAGCAACTCTGTTCAGAATTTGATCCATTCACTTATAACACTTTTCAAAAAAAAAAAAAAAAAACACTCATCTTTTATCTGGCTGAGTGGCCATATAGTTTCACATTCTTTACAAACACAATTTGAGATTTTTGCCTGAGGCAGTCATTTTGTCCTTTTTGGCCAACTTATGTTAAACCGTAACTTACATTTAAACATGAGGGGGGAACGGGGCGCACAAAATTAAACCTGTTAATTGGTTATAAAACAGGAACACTTAAATATTTCAAAGACTACTGTAGGAATGTGGCAAACTTCAGATAAGTTCATTTTTATTATGGTGTCCATTGCATAGTGTGGACGGGAGGGTATACTGCAAAATACACCATATTTCCATGTTGTACCACAGAGCAGGATATGCCCATTTTTATGTTTAACTACAAAATGTTACCATTGACTCCTGAGGCTTGTCATAATCAGTGGCTTTCAAAGTTTGTTGAGACTATATGGATTATAAAATACTTGATGTTCTAATCCGTTAAAAAAAAAACATTTTTTAAATAAAAAAAAACACCATATTGCATGAATTGCAGAAATTCTGAGGCCTAGGACATAAGTGCGTTTCCAAGCAACGAAAAGGAACAGAATAGTTAAAATGCTTAAACATAAACAAGTAAACACGAATATTTATCTTTTAATTGAGGTGTTCTCTTCACGTGTATTCCTGGCCGAACATCCCTGGTTATGGAATTGAAGCACAGTCAAAACTGATATTGTGAAAAGAATTATCCATACTGTTTGCAGCTCTAGACTAAGTGTGTACTTAGCCAATTATCCATACTGTTTGCAGCTCTACACTAAGTGTGTACTTAGTCAATTCTCCCCTCACACACTCCCGCCTCCCCTTAAGGGACTGATCATGCATACCGTAAATGACTATGACCTTAAAACTGGGGGTTCCCTACACATCTTAACCTTAATGTGCACTTCAAGGAGAATCTTGAGGGTCAGTACCCCCAATTGGTAGGTAGACACCTTTATCCATACCCACTGTAGGCTGCAGTACACCAATGCAGTGCATAGAAACATGCAGAAATTATGCAATAAAAACACAAATAACAAAATATTATTTAAAGCACAATGTTGAGGATTTCCTGGGACTATATCATGGGCCCCAGGGGTTCAGTTGGGAACCTCTGCTGTAGAAGAGATCCCAAAAACCTGAGGCCATTTTCACAAAATATCAAAACTGAAATCAAAAAGTTTAGTTTCTCTAAATAATCAACTGTGGTCGCCTGGTCTGGCTGTTCAAATCAGAATAAATAACTGTTGAGTCACATTTTACTGAGCTGTAACTTCTGCTTGACAGAGGCCATTTTCTTCTGTCTATAATTTAAATTAAAAATGAAGTTTATTTCACAAAACATTCCACGGTATATTTATACACGCGCATTGATATTGCTTCGATTAGAATGTCACATTCGAATATCCGAAGAGACTACTTGAGTGTAAATGCATGCAATGCAATATGGTGAAATAATGGCACGAAGGCCCAATTCACCAAACTTTCAGAAACGTAATCAAAGAAACACAAACTAACTTACAGAGAAATAAAAGAAAATGAAGCCAAGAAAGAAATACATGCTCGACAGACACTAATTAATAAATGCGCAAATATTGCGTAGAAGCGGTTTTGGTGAAATCCTACGAAAACGCATTACCGTAATGTAATGTCTCATGTATTTGCGCACTCAACATGTAAAAGTGGTCTTCGCGCACTAAACATTTGAAGTGGTCTTTGCTTGACCGTCCTTTTCCACAGTGGCGACAGATCCATACGGCATTCTGGCGTCATGCACATAATGTACCGCCAAACAGTACCAATCGCGGATTTCAGACTGGCAAAGAAACATACATTTACATTTCAGGTTATCACAGACGTGAGGACAACTTTAAGGGAAACCCCACACGGTGTCTAATTTAAGTTTGTCAAACTGTTGAAGTTTCAGTTGTGTTCCATCACAATCGACAACAAAGTTCCATCCTACGTTTGTTCTAAACTGAATTACGCTGGTCAAATTATCATGGATGCGTTCTCACGAAACACGTGCCATTATGCCGCAATTCAACAGCACACAGACAACGCACACTACAACCTGCTGTCAAAACAAACAATATAAAACTTGATAGAAATTGTTTCTTACTAAGCTGCAGGTACTGACGATGACAATATCCATAAAACCACAAACTTAAACTAAAGCCAAGTATTGTTGACAATAGAAAAGACTTAAAAAACAAACGTAAACGCAAAATAAATTTCAAACAGTCACTAACATACTACTTAAATATAGACATTTATTTAAAATGCGTTGTTTAGAATAATAAATTGATAAGTAGCACAATACAAAACAACCGAACGAAACTTTTGAAAGTCGGAGGTGAATCAACTTGCACTGGAAGAAACCATTTGTTTATTAAACAATCCACTCGTTTCCAAAATTAAAAATGCGTTCACGTTTCACTGAAGACTTACCCCTGAGATTTTCTCACTGGACAATAACACTTCCTCAGCCATTTAAGAATCTGTCATAAAACCTCCTCTGGCAGGGGTCCGGTTAAAACGGATGCAAGCGTCCAATTAGTCCTTCTTATACTGCCGACATTCCATCTCCAAGTTATTTTGGGGGAAAGGAGGCGTGGTTATGTTTGATTTGACCGTTGTCTTAGCTAACGGCGTGCGTTGGTCTCTCAACCAATCCCCAGAGACCTCCGGACAACACATCTCCTCCCCGGTAGCGCCCGTTCCGACACTCCCCGATTACAAACTTGCGAAAGTAGTGTGATCACATGACGATTGGAACGTGATTCGAAGAGAAAGGCCTCAAAATCAATTAGCTAAGTGAATTTGCAAAGCCTTTCCCCCTTTTTTTACGCATGTGTTCTGAAAAAGGAGGAGTAAGAAGTGAAGTGAGGTATTTGGAAAGACAGCGAGAAACGCTCACCGGGTCAGTGAACTGAACAGGCTAGACCGTTACTTACCGTTAAGGTATTTCTGTTTGTGTTTGATGCTATCCAGGTTTCTAATTATCAGCTTGTCTAAATGTCGGACGTTAGAGTGGAGGCTCGACTTCTGGCAGTTGGCCAGAAAAGACGCATGAAGTATATGTATGGTTAATGGGCTTATGGGAAAAAAAACAGACTGTGCAACATTGAGAATGGGTAACTTAAACATTACATTTTGCTCATTGGGGAACCTTAACCCACATGTCATGTTGGTCCGAGAGTGGTGTCAATCCTCAGGCCTGGAGTGCAGCAGTGCCTGCTGGTTCTCCATGTGTTTCAGCACTAGTGACTAATGTAGGTTATTGACTAGCTAAAGAATCCGCACACCTGGTTCTCATGGCCTTATTTGGCCGCTGATCGATAGGAAATCAGAAATGACAACAGACACTGGAGCTCTCCAGGCCTGGAGTTTGACACCCATGGTCTAAGGGTTGTGTAGCAGGTGCCCAAGACTGCGCATTTAGCCTACCACCTGAAAGCCAATGTTACAAAACAATTCTGTTTAGAAAATCTCACCCCCAGAAAGACACCACATTGTTTAATTTTCATTTTCACATTGGATTCAGATCAAAACAAAAAGTTATATTCCACAATTCCCAGTTATCAGCATGTGCAGTATCTTTGGATAAACAGTGTCAATAAACTCGCATGATTTTTTCTTTCCTTAATGTGAAGTAGCTCCTAGTCATTATAAATTCCATGACACAATGGGACATCCTCGCCAGAGGACGAAGTTATGCCTACACCTTCAGAACCTATTCCTGGCCATGGGGGACAAGGCCTTCACGGTAAAATAGTTCACGCCAGCTTTTTTGAACGTGTTGTCAAGGCTCGACGTTAAATTAGCGCACATGATCGAAGTCACAGAATTACTTTGCTCTCTTATTCTCCGATTGACATGGAACCTTCGGGCCTTCTGCAAGGAGCAGCCTGCATTCCAGCTGAGGGCTGCCATGGTTACGACCCAGCAAACTCCACAGAAAACAGGCGTGGAGAGAGAGAGAGAGAGCTGACCATAAGTCATTCTCAGAGTTATCGGTCCCTTAACTACGACAGGATTAATCACGTGTGTTATGTAAAAGGAGGCCGTTCTTTCGCGTTGGTCATAGTGCTCTGACTGTACACATGACTCTTCAACTGACGTTCTCCTTCGTCATGCAGAACAATCCAGTTTCGCTGGGTTCAGTCGGAGTCTTCCTAACCCCCCCCCCACGAGGTTAGTCAGAGAGCAATGCACAACTTTCTTGCTCTAACTCAGGGGTGCACAACAATGGCCAATCCATTTCAGGGTTTTGTGCCAACATTTATTTAATTAGCCCAATCATATCTTGATCTGACGTGTATAAGCACCAGCGACAGCCGCAGCAGACTGCATGTGTATCCTAGTGATTTTGCTGTGCTCAAGTACAGGAAAGAAGCAGTGTCTATATCAATGGTAATCTATGGATGTTCTATATCTATGGTAATCGGTTGGAACAAAAACCAGGACGCAGATCGGCCCTCCAGGTCCGGAGTTGTGCAGCCCTGCTCTAACACGAGCGATCGGTTATGGGGGCGGAAAATTAATAATGTAGTTACAACAGATGTGCCTGTGTGGGCTTGCATAATCGGTTTGTGTGAGGGTTTGAGTGCAGAGTCGAAGGAGAAGCACCCTCAGTCGCTTGAGTAGAGTTTCTGCCCCCCCCCCCCCCAACCCCCCCAACCCCCCCCAGGCACGAACACGCCGGGGTGTGAGGAATATCAGATGGGCGTGATTTGTGTGAGTCACATGAGTGGGGGGGGGGGGGGGGATAGAGGGGCAGTTGGGCATCATTAGTTTTATGAATCCAGTTAGGGATTGGATCCATACTTGGAGGAGGTGGGGGTGGTTCTAAGTGTAGTGGGTAGGTGGCTTTGTGGTTGGGGTGTAGAATATCATTAAGAGTTTGCGTTTGTGGGGGCAACTCTGTTTACTTACTAAGCTGTGCCATTCATCCAGAAGTAAGATACTTTTTCACACATAAACCCTTTGAGGGAGTGTTAAGTGCATTGGTATACTGCACGCACATATAGAAAAGACACATAGCCTACATTACACAGGGAAACAAGACCAGGTCAAAACCTAGTATATGGCTGGACCGAACCGGCCGACCAATCGTGTAACTTCATCAGTCAGCCACTCAGTCTCAGACATGCAGGGTGTAACTTCATCCCTCACTCAGTCACAGACATTCGCACAGACATTTATAGGGCTGGCACCTATAAGTGTTGCGGTCCAGCCAAAAACCACAACTTAAAATAATAAAGGAAAATGAAATCACATAATTTTGTATAAAAATATATCACGACGTGAGAATGTTAAAAACGTTCATCTGTGGCGATGGGGTCTGCACTGTAAACAACTCATGAAATGCAACCAGATATATTTGTGTGCGGGGGGAAAAAAAACCTGCGTGCAGTGACATTTTACAGTCACGTGAAAATGACACCCTTGAAAGAGATTTTATTTGGTTGATTTCTCCGTCAGCAGTTTCGTTGTGAATGAACATGAGCAGCATCTCGGCTATTTCCGGTCCTGCGCTCGCGAGTCCCCCGGGGTGTGTTATCAAACAGTAAAACGGTCTGTCTTCTGATCTAATCGAGACGCTGAATTGATGCAGACACTAACCCGGCGTTTTTTTTCTTAACACGCAGCGTGGAAAAACGGCCATGAACATCTCGTAACATCGAAGGAATGTGTTATTAGGACGCAGGTAGAAAACGATTTTTTTTTATTTAAAAAAAGACTGCAGTGTTTTCACCCTTGCATTGCAGAGTTTACCAATTTACGGTGTAAACTTTTAAAGGGAATAGAGGATTGGGAACAAACAAACAGTCTAAGCAGCTAACTTTCAAATGCATGCTTTCATTGTGAGTAAATGATTTATTTATTTATTTATTTATTTATTTAGTAATCTTTTTAAAGCTGTTGGAATGTTGCGGTCCGGTGACCCGGTTGGAGGCCGTGAAATGATTATGCGGTTTGCTGGAAAAAAAACTTAAGCAGCAAGCCACGTAGACCACCGTTCAGAACAATTTCTAGGGTTATCGTTAGGGGTAACAATTTAGCTTTACCCAAATCAGTTCCCCCTTTCAACTGTGTCATTTTCATTTGACTTTAAATTAGGCTACACTGCATACGAGTTTTTCTTTTTTTTCTGGACACAAATATTCTATTCCGTTCCATGAAGCGTGTATAGCGAAGGCCCCGTGGTCACGGATAGTGTTATGTTAATTCTTTCTTCTTCTTTTTTCAATGCGAGGCCACTGACCCATCGTAGTTGGTATAACCATGGCCCTTGGGTTATATAGACAGCAATATACCAAGAATGCGGTAACATGCCAGTGTTAGAGCAATTTCCCGGGCCTTGCTGAAAGCGTGGCACGAGCACAAAAACAGAGGTAAAAGAAGGGTGTAATGTAGAGGTCAGGGGTGTAGCACAAAATTCTGGGTCCTATACATAAGCAGTCTCTGTGGGCCCCCTTCTTCTCTTGATCCATGTCTCTCGTGCATCATCCCAGGCTCTTGAGGGCCCTCCCCCCATTCGGGCCCTGGGTAGTCAGTCCCACTCCCCCCCCCCCCCCCCCCCCCCCTCCCACTACGACGCCCCTGGTAGAGGCATTAGAGCTGGATGGTGAAGTGGCACCATTTTAGCATGGTTCAGGGGTTAAAACCGCAAATGCGTATTTAAAGATTCGACATTGACGCGTTAAAATCCAGTGGCCCGGCGCACGTAGCCGTTTGGGGCAAGGTACTGAAATGGTTAAGGAGTCTGACGAAAACCAGGCTAATAAACCAGCTAAACATATCCTGAATCTGTAAAGAAAATATTTAACAAAAGAAAGGGAGGGATGGTGTGTGTGTCTATTTTTGTGAAATGTAGACTTCTGTATCTGGAAAAACCTGCATCCTTTTCTGAAGCTCTTTTATAATGGCAAGGGAGAACGTGTTGACGGATGTTGACAAGTTCAGACCAGGGACAAGAATAAAGATCAGCAGTTGAATCGTGCAAACACACCTCCTGTGTGACCTGTTTTTCTTTTTTTTAAATGCCCCCTGTGCAGTCAGGACAAAGTGCTTACATTTGTATTCGTGTGCATTTAAATATGTGTGCTCGTATTGGGGGGGTGGTGTCGTGGCATTGTAGTATTTTACCGTTGTTTTAAGACTGGGGTTGACTTACCTCGTGATGGGTCAGTTCATTGGCCAGAACCCAGTGTTGCCAGAATGAATTACACTGAGCCAGGCTAGCCTGGGCAGCCCCCTCGCTCTCTCTCTCTCTCTCTCACACACACACACACACACACACACACACACACACACGTGCTTCTTCAGGAAACTCTCAGCCCCCCCACAGGAGCTGTCATATGACCTCCATTAGCGCATGCCGTCTGTGTCATTGTGCCGATACGTTCTGAAAATCGATTAGGGAGCTCGCATAATACACTGATCACACGTGAGACCTGGCGCCCGATCCGAACGCCGTTCGCTGTCCCCAGACGCATGTCTGGGCCGGGCATTAACGGCCTGCCTGTGTCGGCGTTAGCGAAATGGCCACGGGGTCTGCTGACAGCCACGATGTTCAAGATGTGGAGTCACGGTGAATTCTCGAAGACATAGTATGCTTATTCATACATAGTATATTCATTCCTTGCGTTGTTAAATCAGCAATGGCCATCATGGTGCTGTTCATTCAATGCTTCAAGGGCTGGTTTGCCCACAGCAGTTATCTGTGTATTTTCAGTGAGCTCCATAATGTTTGGGACTAAGAGATACTTCTATTCTTTTATTGATTTTGGCTCTGTACTCCACAATTTTTTACCTACTGCACAAAAAAAAAAAACAGAATGGTCAGGTTTCAGTTTGCTGTGAAGTACCTAAAAGAGCATGCAGAGTTCTGGAATAAGGTTTTGTGGACATATGAGATTCACTTGTATCAGAGTGATGGCAAGAGCAATATCTGGAGACCAAAAGGAACTGCCCAAGATCCAAAGCACCCCTTCATCTGTGAAACATGGTGATGGCGGGTGGGCATGTATGGCTGCCACAGGTACTGCCTCGCTTGTCTTAATTGATGAGGTGGCTGCTGATAGCAGCAGGAGACTTAATTTTGAAGTGTACAGAGGCTTCTTATCCCCTTAAGTTCAAGCAAATGCCTCCAAAACTCATCGGATGGCACTTCATCCTACAGCAAGACAGTGATCCCAAACACACTGCTAAAGCAACAAAGGAGTTTTTCACAGCTCAGCTGGAAAATTCTTGACTGGCCAAGTCATTCACCAGATCTGAATCCAATTGAACATGCGTTTCATATGCTGCAGAGAAAGTAACCCCTGAAACAAGCAGAAGCTACGTATGGCTGCCGTACAGGCCAGGCAGAGGATCACCAGAGAAGATACTCAGTATGTCTTGTGATGTGTGTGAGTCACAGTAAGATGGTGGTGTCAAAGTGCCTCTAAAACACGTTTGAAATGTACAAATACTCCAGTAAATTCACTAAATTAACAAGAGATATTTCTTATTATTGTGATTTCATTGGGCTTCCTACTTATCCAGAGTCTTCAAGAAAGCCAGATCAACCTTGAAGACCTCAAGTCTGCATGGATGAAACCTTGGTGTGGAGCTCTTGGGTTGACATCGTTGTGCTGTGGAACGTGGACGGGGGGGGGGGACGGGGGGGGGGGCGCATGGATGGGTCGTCACACGCAGATGTTTCCAGCGGCTTCACGCTTCACACCGCGGAAAGCTGGCGGACCGCGAGGGATTCGTTTCGGTGGAATTCTTTCTGAGAGATGGAATGCGTCCCTCCAACAAGAAACTCCTCTCAGGAGCGAGGCAGCCCTCTCGTGATTACCCGTTGCCGAGACGACCTTAATGCCATTTTTCATACATAGAGAGATTTTCACCACTACTTCCCCCCCCCCCCCAGGCCCCTTTCTCGAGGGGGGGGCTTCGCGCACCGAGCAGATACCCCCAGATGTGTCCTCTTTGACTCCTGCGTATCCTGTCCTCTCATTGATGTTCTCGGTCCTCCTGCCAGGCGTAGGCCTTGCTGCTTCTCTGCCCTTTCTCTCTGTATGCGTACTCCGCACGTGCTCGTTCAAATGCCGCGCCGGGCTGGACCAATGGGCAGGCGGCGCACGTGTGAGCGGTGGCGAACCGCGCGGCGGCGGCGGCGGTGGTGATAAGCGCACAGGCCTCAGACTGCTGCTCAGGAGAATATATCGGAGAGAGAGAGAGAGAGAGGGCAAGCGAGGCTGAGCCTAGCTCTGGGGCTGGGATAAAGAGACAGAGCTTTTTTTCTGAGGTCGGAGAGCATCTCGTACAGAACAGGAACGGGGGATGGCAGAGAAGGGGAGGGGGAGGGGGGGGGGGGGCAGGGGTCTATTTGTCAAAGTGGAATTAGCTGTCAACCTCTGTCCCAGGGAATTAGGGACACAGTGACTGAGAACTTCGCTTTTATTCGAGCTTCGACTTTTTGCCGGTGGGATTCTTCCTCTCGCCGCGGAATATATTTTATAGGGAGCCCTCATCACTCCGCCTTAATTCCTAATTCCTCAGTGGTTTTTATTTAGTGTTATTCATCGGTCCTCGTGTAAATGATCAGTCCCCCTTTGAGGTCTTCTGTCTGCACTCTTCTGATTTTCAGTCAAGTTTTTTTTGTGCCCCGATGATAAGTGTTAACGTCAAAATGCGCATTAATTCTGCCTACTGACAGTCGTGAAACATTAGGCTCCTTACAGACAGTATTACTGAAAATATGAACTCGAGGCCGTAGATAAGCAAGTGTTGTAAGCTGGTTAACTTGCTAGCCCACAAATTTGCTTACTGTACAACACCTGCCTTTCTTTCAGTCCACATTTTCAGAAATCTGCAGCCGATTAATGTAACATTAATTACTGACTTTATAGTCCTATACTGTATGTATCTTGTACCTTCATATTGTATGAAGCATTGAAATCTAAAAGGTGTTTTGGGGAGATTTCCAAGAACAAGGAGGAAAACCGATGATTCACGTTTGGGCAAAACTAAGGACTAAGCAGAGATAACTGGGGATTGAGTCATGGGGCGATGTGTTCTTTACGCCTCTGATAGAGATACTGTATGCTAGTGAGATCACATATATGTGCAACTCATATGATGTTGTTCACCGGGAGCTGAGCTGTGTAAACTGTCCGCTAACATGAAACTTGCAGGGTGCGCTGGCATTCAGCAGGTGCTTGGTCAGCTCATTTCAGGGGATGCCCCTTTCTGGAGTTAAAATGTTACATTTTATATGTGTGTGTGTGTCTGTTACTGACATAACTAATCGGTATTATCCATGGTTCATAATTACTAATAGTGTAGTTTAGATCATCACAGTAAAGCATGTTGAGCGTATGAAAAAGTGCTTTATAAATGCAGTGATTAATTCATTAATGATGGGAGGGGCCCAGGCTCTCTCTCTCTAATGCAAATATAACTTTATTAACCTTATTTGGGAGACCAGTGGAACTAATGATGATTGGCTGAGTTGAAGGTAAACACCCAGTGATGTGATATGAATGTTATAAATGCTCTGAGGGACTGCCCCTCTGTGTGACTTGGAACACTGTTCCCAAGAGTTCTATCACTTTCAGGACAGGAAACTTGACTTTTTTATTTTGTCCACTGGCCACAATGGCTGGTGCATCCCAAAATTCATTCAGGCAGTTTCACCGTTTCACCAGACAACTGGATATTCAGAATAGAGCAGGACTTCTGAATGATGGGTGGTTACCTGCTAAAAATCGGCTGGTAGTGTAGACAAACCTATCAGCCACAAATAAACATTCACCAACATCTGACTGGTGGCTGGTGTTAATTTCTCACCCTTTCCTGTTAAGCAGGAGTAGAATTTCTCAGGGTGTGTCCTACCTCCTACCCCCCTGTCCTCCCTTTAAACAGGTCAGTGAACTTCTGCCTTTTACCCCTCTGTCTTCCCTTTTAGCAGGTCAATGAACTCTCTTCCTGTGTCAGCTAACATGTGTGCAGCCTGGCTGTGTAGTGTCATGCTTAAGAAACTAAGAACTTGCAACTGAGAGGTTGCAGGCTTGATTCCCGGCTGGCGGCACAGCCGTGGTTTCTGAGGCTGAGCTAGGCACCGCACCTGGTTATTTCAGCAAACATTCAGCCATTTAAATTGGCTTGCGTGACATAAATATATGCTGTGTAAGTTGCTGTGGACAAAAGCACAAGTGAAATGTCTAAATGTAATGTAACCTTTCAAATTTATACCTGTAGATTAAAAATACAGGGCATATAGAGGGTTTTCACTTTGCCCCTACCGAATTAGAAACTCCAGCTCTGACCTATCACGGACCAGACTTCTGTACACAAAAAATTCAACCCAGTGGTTTTATTGTGTGCTTATTGTGCTTATTAAGTAATTACATTGCTGTCAGAGACCGTAAGGCCACTGCACTTATAAAGGGAATTGGCTTGTAAAACACATTGGCACTAAACTGAAAACTGGTATAGTTTTAGAAAATGGCTTGAATGTTAAAATGCATTGCCTTTTTCCTGCTGCAGTGTATTCGCAAGCAGTACATAATTTGATGGAAAAAAACTTGCATTCTGAGCGTCTAACCTGTGCCCAGTTTACTAGCAATGATATAGCTACCAATTTACCACAACATTTGAGCTTAGCATCTGCTATGTGATTGTAATGACTGCCAAAGCAGTTTGCGACTGCATGTTCCCATCCAAGCCTGTAACTCACTGGATCCTGTTTTCACTAGAATTACTCCACATATTCTCTGAGTGCTGAACCTGATTTTAATGTTTTCTTTAATTGTAGATGAAGTTGATGTCAATTTAATGTTTAATTTTCAGTCATGTTCATTTTTATCAAATTAGAAACCATTTGCTGGTGTCATTTTTCAATATGGTCTTGTGTGGCCTTATCCTGTTAAAACCGAAGTTCTTTTTACTCTTTTGTATTGATTCACAGTTAATTGTCTTTGTAAATATTTTATAATTGAGTGTGTTTTCCGCATCGTGCCATGGCGATTTATCCTCATAAGGTAGTGAGTGCTGTTGAGTGAATGGAGGCGGGACACATTGGGAGCTCTTTATGCACGTGTGTAATCAGCATTATGTCCCTGTTTGTGTATTTTGCAGCTCATGGGGGGGAGAGGTGAACCTGGCTGGGGACACGTGGCACCGAAACCCGATTTATTTATCGTCTCTGCTCTCAGATGAAACATTTCTAGCGGTTTCAACATTTTCCGTTTTAATGTACAGAAGCCGAGCGAGAGGCAAGAAAGAAATAAAGAAAAAAAAAATCAATAGAAGTCCAGGAGGGGTATTAAAGTTACTGCCATCCTCTTACAGCTGAACAGAAAAAAAAGACAATTATCCACCGAGATGACCTTTTCCTTCATAGATGTGACAGGTCCCCTTAAAAAATACACCCTTATCTGAGATTGGAATCTCCAAAGTGCATTATATTTTTTATTTATTTATTTATTTTTCTTTCAATTTTATTTTATTTTTTACTGTTGTTTGCTACCCTCAGGTGAGGGCATTTAAGATGTTAGTTAATGTTACAAATCCTGTGTAAGCACCCACTTTTTTCTTTTAGATATAATGAGTAAAACAAACAAACAAAAAAGATTAAATGAAGTCCAAGGTGAAAGCGCTGAGTTAATTTAATATTTAAACGTGTTTTCTGAAACTTTCGAACGATTGCAAGTGAGAGAGGATAAGTTTACATTCACAACTCCAAGCAATATGTTAACTCCACGATTTTTTTTAACTTGTGTCCATATTTATAATGGCCAGTTGTTCCCTTGGCAACAGCGTTGTCTGTCACTCCGGGAGGTAGAGAAATGGCGGTTCCATGAGGCTTCCCGCCATTTTGTTAGTGCTCTCTGCAGCCTGCCACCTGAGGTGCACAGTGACTGTACAGGAGGAGCCCCCCGCACTGTACCCCAGGGGTGTCCTGTCTTACTCGAAAAGGGCCATTGTGGGTGCAGTTTTCTGTCCCAGCCCAGCGGTAAGACACTACTTACTATACTTATCCAGGCCGTGATCGAAGACCACGATTAGTTAATTAGTCGAAACAGTTCTCATAGCGCTGGGCTAAGGCAAAAACCCACACCGGCCCTTTTCAGGTAAGATTGGACACCCCTGCTGTACTATATACTCCGTGCAGGCAGGTGCCTGACTGACCAGAGGTGGCGCTCTTGTGCAATAAGGCATAGAATACACTGCTGTCTACTGCATCCCTCCCTCCCTCGGGCACACTGTCCGAAACTGCGCACTTGCCTACTATTGAGTGTAGTTGCTGAGTACGCTGAACAAGAGCGTTTTTAAGTCAGAAAGCAAACAGAAAGCAAAATTTTCTGTAAATCTAGTGTACTTAAAATCCTGGGGTGATATATGTATTTCAGGGGTTTCGCTGAGTATATTCAGGAGCATACTTTTCAGTGGGTCCTGTGAAATCCGGACCACTGTGTCTTAGTAGACTGGTGTTGTTGGACGTGCCACCCTGGAGGACACAAGCTATTTTTAAAAAGCTAACAAATTGTTTCCTGTTTCTCATCTTAAGGTAATTCCTTGACATACAGTGGCTGCTGCTTCCTCGATATGTGCTTGAATTGATACGATGTTATGTGATGAATTACGTACATCAGAAAGCCTTCAGTGGGGGTCTCGCTAAAAATAGCAGAGCATTAATGGGACATAAATCTTAATACCGTACGCGATGTGTAATGGAATAAAAAAAATAAGACCCAGGGACTTCTATCAATCCTCTCTTCCTGTTCTGAAGCCATCAAAGCCAAATGCTCATTTCTTATTTTCCTAATTATGGGGGGGATCTCGCTGTCTCCCATTGTTTGCAGAGGGACTGCTGCAGACCTGATCGTGTTAAGTGTGAGCTTGATTGATGACTACAACTCTAAACGCCTCCCCCGTGGTATATTTTGTGGCATAAATATAGACAGAGACTGACTGTAAAAAGCCGACAGAACTGAAGGCATTATTGTATTTGTAGTTTTTTGCCTCTTTTTCTCAACCACAGCTACACTGAGGGTGACGGTGATGGTGAGTGGTGGGGAAGGTGTTGACAGTGTTGGTAATGGTCGTGACGATGGTTACTATGGAGACGATGACAGATGACGACAATCAAAAATGGTGATGATAACCATAAAATGGACACTGACAGTGGGGCAGTGCTTTAATACCTGTAGCACGTAATCAAAATCGGCTGACAATCGTGTAATCACCGTTGTATTCTACTGATTCCCATTTTCATTATTACACAGTATGAATTGTCTACACAGCAGTGTGAATTGTCTACACAATAGTGTGAAATTGTCACTAGAAACAAAATGTAATTTCACACTATGTTTATTCACAGTCTCATTGGAACCTTCAGGACCCAGCCAGGTGACTGAAATTATTAGGTTTCTTTTACATTTAAGTTGCAAAATACTGGGCTGTTTTGCTATCATTTGCGATTTTAAAATGTCTACAACTTCCGTTTCATTAATAGTTTTACTTGGCCAGATATATCTTTTTCATACGGGACTTATTCTGCAACATAAAATTTACAAACCTAACACACACACACACACACATCAGAAAAATGCACTGTATTGACCAGTAATATCAATGGCAAAAATGTCCTTATTCTGAATTGTGTGTGTCACAAAATAATATAAATCAATAAATAAATAAATAACTTTTATTTGTATAGCGCCCCCTTAAGTCCACGATTGTTGAACAGAGCATGGATACATATACATAAAAGGATAAAACAACCATGAATACATTGACATATACAGTACCAGTGTGTATGACTAGCTAACTGTTGTGCTAACACAAATCCTATATTCCTCTGTGTGTGTGTGTGTATGTATGTGCATGCATGTATGCATTTATATGTGTGTGTGTGTGATATAGATACAGTATATGCTTTCAGGGGTCGCTAACTGTAGTGCTTACGTAGAGGCAGCAGGGGGAGTGAGTTGCCCACACTCGGCTACACGCACACAGAGACAGTGCCCTCTTCTGGCCAGGCTAGGAAATACATCCACAGCCTCTGGCGCTGCAGGGGGGGCCAGAAAGTGCACTGGAGTCCCATGGTCTGAAATAGAAGCAGGGGTTGTTCAGCTAGCGCACACTTTTAAATCTGTATCAAAATAGAGGGAGAGGGAGGGAGAGATAGAGGGAGGGAGAGGGAGAGGGAGAGGGGGAGGGAGAGAGAGAGAGAGAGAGAGATAGAGGGAGAGGGAGGGAGAGGGGGAGAGGGAGAGAGAGACAGAGAGTGCAGGCCTGCTAACTGCCGTGGTGAGACGGTGCTCAGCATGGCGTCGCGGTTGAGACCTCGCGACGCCGTGCGCCTCACACTGTGCGACTGCAGCTGCTCGGCGCTCTTATGTGGCAGTTTGCTCCCTTGTGTGGCGGTAATACGGCGATAAGTCTACGTCAGAAGGCCAAATAAATTAGCCGTGGAAAAAGACATTCCGTTTATTTAGATCTGGCGACGTAAGTTCCCCCCCCAAAAAAAGAATATCCTCGGCACTCCTTTTCTGGGGCTTTGAGCGGTTGCCTAGTACTCACTGATCTGGTCATGTGACAGTACTACGGCCTATTTGAAACTGCCGTGGAGGAAGTATTGGGTCCGTTGTTGGTCAAGAGAAACGTGAACAGCTCTTGTTTCATTTAAATGTGTAGAACCCGCCATCTGGTCTTTATCGCGTATTTATCTTTGATTTCGCTCTTTGCTGGAGTTTTAAAGCAGCAGCTCAGTGTGAAGTGTTTTCTTCCATTCAGCATTTCCTGTCTGAAGTGTTACATTATAGGATCTGAGTTTTTCCAGTTAAGACGGGAGTAAAGATGAAAATCATTTGGTTCTTTCTTGCTGGAATATAAATATTAAAATATGTGACTCAAAATCAAAACAAGTGCACATAGGCAAATACACATCGTCGTGTTACACCAGGCTTTAGTCGTTAGTCTGGGAAGATGAAACGAAACCAGTCAGCGCCATTTTGAGTATTCGCAAACTTGTGTTATGAATCCTCTCGCTGTCCCTGTTCACTACCAGCCGAGATAAGTCTTCTGTGCTCTGTATTAGCAATAACTGTTGGATGCACCTTTACATTGCAGCAAATCTTAAGAATTGCACCGTGCAATAAACATAACTCACAAGTGTACACACGAACATTTATTAATTTACCAGAAGCTACATATTAATCACCTTTCTGCCGGTCGTAAAGAGATCGCAGTTCTATTTCCACGATTCATGGGGAGCAGCAGCGGTAATCACACTTCTGCCCGCGCGCTGTATACGGCTGGATGACATCATATATAATATAGCTAATCTATTGATGTCGCGCGCACTTCTTTCCATCGCGTGACCTCGATGCGTTACGACCGGTTTTTTTCTTCTTCTTCTTTTTTTTTTCTTTTCTTTCCCCCCCCCCCCTCTCCTCAGTAACGCGCGCGTTCTGTTACTTGCACTAATCTGCGTGACCCTGACACCGATGATTACGGGGAATATGGATAGTTGGCGACGCGGGGCTGAGGGTGCGGGAGGGCGTCGGCGGCGGGGCGGCAGTCGCGCTGGGCCCCGCGCGGTCATTAGGGAAGTGAAGCAGGCCGAGGGAGCCGGCTGGAGCCTCACATACATCACTCTGTTTATCGCCTCTCCCTCTAATTGAACGGTTGATCACAGAATGATACCCCCATGTGCTGCCCCCCCCCTCACCCCCCCAATCCCCCCTGCCACCCGCCACCCCATCCGGCTGCCATTGGCTGCCGTCTTCCCCAACCCCCCCCCCCGCCCCACCCCTGCCCAGCCCCACCGGCTCTGAAAACCGCTTCCATTAATGTGACAAGCCTCCCAAGATGGATTACCCTCAGCCATATTGCCCATCTCCTCCAATCAAGAACTACCCGTGTAAATTGATTGTTCTAATTTGCTCTCTTTATTATTATAATATCAGGACAAAATAACACACACAGCTCACTGTCAGCTCGGCGCAAATCAACCATTAGTTATGGGAGGCCGGCCTGATCGCCGCTTCCCAGCCAGTTGAGACAATGGATGCGAGCTCTCGTCCTAATCAGGTCTGCAAACTGTCCTCCATCTCGGTGATGTAGCATCTAATTATCTCCACTTCAGCGCATCACAGAATGAAAAGGATGAGCATCGATTTCGTTTTTTTTCTTTTTTTTTTCTTCTTCTTTCCGCTCTGTGTCGTATTCCGTCGTCCGTCCGGAGCTGGGGCCCCATCTGAATATGGGTGGGGTGGGGGTGGGGGGCGGGGGGGTGATATCAATCCAAATTACACAAATAAGCACAGAATTAATGAACTTTATAGTAATTACTTGAAGTCAATTATAAACCTAAAAAATATATATCTGTCTCCACTCTGTTATATGGTTAGTTAATTTATGCTACTTTGTATCTGCCTATATGAATTTCTGTTTTTAATAAGGAGCATAAGGCACAATTCATAAATTCAATATATGTAAAATTTAAAAAACTGAAATTATTTTTTGCCAATAATTATTTAATTTTTAAGTCTCAGTTGACAATTACAGTGTATTTAACACCATTTTTTTTAAAAAATTACATATATTGTTATATTTTGTGTACTTAATGTCCTGTGCAATTTGCCCAATATCGTAGAATGATAGGATTAAGTGGAATCTTTTTTTTTTTTGCTATATTAGACATAGGCCTAGTGCTATTCTTTGTTCTTTACCACCGTCTGTGAGAACTGCTTTGAAATTGCTGGTTACATCACACCAATAACATTGAGAGTTATTATTCTGTCCTATATTATTGGTGGGCAATATTATCTTGAGCAACATATAATAATCTCATCTTGCTGGGACCCTAATGCAGGTTAAATGGTGTCTTGTAAGTCTGATAAACGCTATGGCACGTCCCGCTTCACACATTAAGCAGTCCTGCTTACTCAGCAGAAGTGCGAAACGCGCGAAGGCGGATAGGCGGTTGGCGGCTACACCGCATGCAAATTACCGCCGGCAGCTCGCGGTAATGTATCCCCGAAGCCCGCGCGCGAGCCGGCTCCAGTGACGTCCATTTCGGGGAAACTGCAGTTTCGTCATTTCGTGATCAATCCCTGAGCGTTTTTATTACCGCATCAGGGGCGCCGTTAAGGGCGCGCAACATGTTTTTTTTTTTTTTTCAATAGGGTCAGCCCTGCGTACATGGACCACAGTATAGAAGGGTTTAGTGTGGGTGGAAAAAAACCACATCTTCTTTTCCCATTATATGATTGACTTTCTTTTACATTTTTAGTGCTAATGTTTTTTTTTTACGAAGTGTTACTTCATGTATTTTCATTTAGTAATTAGCTGAACTTGACTAATGCATTGAGAAGTCTGTACAGAGAAAGGCCATGTGAGAGTTTGTGAGAGAGAGCAAAAGGGAGAGAAAATATGTGAGTTAGAGAAAGAGAGCAGGTATAGGTGTATTTGTGTGTGAGAGAAAGAATAGGTGAGAGAGAGTGAAAGGGAGAGAGAATGTGTGAGAGACAGAGAGTGTCAGAGGTGTGTGTGTGTGAGAGAGAGAGGTGGGGGGGATCTGAGAGGGAGAATGTGTGCTTGTGTGTGTATAATTGAGAAGGCGGGGGGTGGGGTGGGGGGTGGGGGGAGGTAGAGAGAGACATAATTAAATTCTGAACAGTCTTTTGTGTTTAGATGTTTCTCTGTGCGTCTGATGGCCTCTGGTGCTGGAGTACATGGAAGAGATCCATCCACTCACTCTCCCCCAGCAGGGCCTAATGTGACCTTGAGCCCTACAGGAGAAGTATGCTGCAGACTGCCACTAGTATCCCCTCCAACCCCCCCCCCCCCCATCGCCCCCCCACCTCAACCCCCCAACCCCTGCTGTTATCATTTCATCAACCCCATCCTGGTTCTGTCTGACCTTGAGTGCCAGATTTTCAATCACAAGGAAAGCGCTTTTTTTTTTTTTTTCTTTTTTACTGTTCGTTCCGTTTTTTTGTTGTTGTTTTGTTTAGTTTTTTTCTCTCCCTAGGACAGCCTGTTTCACATGTCTTCTTTGACTAGCACTGACTAAGACAGTGGGATGTAGTAGCCTTTTTTTTTTTTACATTCATACAGGGATTAGCCAAATTGAAATCCCAGACCAGGGCATCAGTGAATCACCTTAATGTGCTGCTGTAAGCCCTCCCCAGAAACAACTGCTCGCAAGTGAGCAAAAAAAAAAAAAAAAGCTATAAATTTAAGTTATGAGTCACTTCAAATATTATCAGCTTAATCATCTTGACTCTATTACTGTACTTCAAACCTAATTTTCAGGTGCACCTTGATTCCTAATCTGATAGAATGAATAAGAAAAATCCTCGATGAAGCTGTTCTCTACCGAACTGCCTTTGCCAGTCTCCTGCTATGAAGGGTACGTTTGGCACCAAATTCATTCAGCCCTCGCGCATGTGACCGACAGTATATCTTTTTAATCATACCGCGTTCTGGCAGAGACGAGACTCTCGTGTAGACGCTCGGAAAAAAAAAACCTCTTTAGCGGTTTGATCCTTGACTGCATATGGCGCCAATTAACATCGCTGGCATCCGAGTTGCCAACACTTTAGCTTCTGCGTGCTTTTTAGATTTCTTTTTTTTTTTTTTTTAGAGTGAGAGAGGCAGAAGGAGAGGAGGAGAGAGAGAAAGATAGAGGGGGGAGAGAGAGTGAGTGAGAGAGAGAGGCAGAGAGAGGGAGAGTTAGGCAGAGAGAGAGAGGGCGAGTTAGGCAGAGAGAGATAGAGAGTGAGTGAGAGAGAGAGGCAGAGAGAGGGAGAGTTAGGCAGAGAGAGAGAGATAGAGAGTGAGTGAGAGAGGGAGAGAGAGAGAGGGAGAATCAGGCAGAGAGAGAGAGTGAGAGAGAGAGGCAGAGAGAGGGAGTTAGGCAGAGAGAGAGGCAGAGAGAGAGAAAGAGGGAGAGTGAGAGAGAGAGGCAGAGAGAGGGAGTTAGGCAGAGAGAGAGGCAGAGAGAGAGAGAGAGGGAGAGTGAGAGAGAGAGAGAGAGAGGGAGAGAGAGAGAGAGAGAGAGAGAGAGAGAGATAGAGAGTGAGTGAGAGAGAGAGAGAGAGAGGGAGAGTTAGGCAGAGAGAGAGGGAGAGTGAGGGAGAGAGAGAGGCAGAGAGAGAGAGAGAGAGAGGGAGAGTGAGAGAGAGAGAGGGAGAGTTAGGCAGAGAGAGAGAGGGAGAGTGAGGCAGAGAGAGAGAGAGAGAGTTAGGCAGAGAGAGAGAGGGAGAGTGAGGGAGAGAAAGAGAGAGAGAGAGAGAGGGAGAGTGTGAGAGAGAGAGAGGGAGAGTGAGGGAGAGTGAGGGAGAGAGAGGCAAGTGTGGAAAGGGCGAATAAACATTACGACTCTGCGACGAGGCCAAAGATAAACTCGGAGGATGTGCTGATGCAGCCGCTCTTCCTCGCCCCCCAGCTGCACACTTTTAAAACTCCGCCTTCCCTCCGTTTCCTCAGATTTATGCGCTCGCGCCCGCCGCTCGGCGACGCCATTACAAGTCGGAGTTTATTGGGAAACGGTTACATTATGCGAAGTGTCTAACAAATTGCTTATGCCCCTGTAATTGGGTTACAACAGCCGCTCGCTCCCATCGGTGAGATTAGGCAGGCTAGGATCCCGCCCACCGCCCCACACCGCCGGTAATTCTATTTGTCTTGCCTCAGTCTCTCTCCCCTAACAACATGTCTCACACTGTCTCCTTGCCAGATGTCTGTTGGTGAAGCAGGCTTGTTTTTTTGGCCCCTGACAATGCAATTACAGGCCCGCCAATTGCACTGCCTGCGCATTGAGTACCTCCCCTCCCCGCCCCCACCCCCACCCCCCCCACGAATGAGCCTGATTGATGGCCGGCCCCACCAATCCGCCGGGGTTATTTCCAGTGTGTGATTGGAGGAGGCGGGTGGAACTTCCTGGCTGCTGTGCTTCTCGAACTGTCCCTCCTCGCTACACTCCCTTCCCCCACGCCCCCTCATCATTGCTGCAGATTAACGCCAATTTACACTGGGGGGGGGGGGGGGGGTGATGGTATGGGCGATGGGTGGAGTTGTGAGGTTCAGCCAACTACTTGAGGTTCACCTGAATCCCCATTGGCCTCAAAGACATTTTGGCATTCACCATACAGACTTAACCGTACAAAAAAAAATTAAAGACAGATTACAGGAGAGAATCGTTACCTGAGTAGAGCAATGTTCTCACCTGCTGGTGTGTGATTAAATGTTGTGTGAAGCGCGTGGTCAGATGCATTGGGTGCAGACATTCGTTTTGCGGGTTGTCCACTTTTTGAGGAGGTAAAATTATACCCAAATATCGTTTCAGTAATTTTTAACCAGCCAGCTTAAAAAAAGGAACACAGTTCTGTAAAAGACGAGCACACCTATAAATTTACACCTTAACACTGGTCTCATAGCAATTATAACGCACGATCATCAAATTTTATTTTAATTCCTGCGGTTGGCATAGGCCCCGGCGCAGAGCAGTTTTACATAGCTTTCATTTTTTTATTACGTGTTTATGCAGCTGTTGGCTTATTTACTGAAGTGGCTCACTGTGTGAAGTGCTTTGCCTAACAATGCAGCAACAGCCTTCTAACCTGAGATGTGAGACCTAACCAGGAAGTCTCCACCGTTCCCAGAACACCTTGCAAGCCAGCAGTCGGTCGGCTAAAAAAAAAAAAAAAAAAAAAACCTTGAGACCCCACTGCAGAGCTGCAATAACCCGATATTGGTTCCATCTGTAATAAATGGGGAAAATGGATGGCTTGTCGAAGTGAAAATAGCAGGGACCAATTCTTAGTCAAACAGACCGGGGGAAAAAAAAAAAAAACCTGTCTAATTTTGACCCAGATAAATTGAAATGCAGAAAGCGCTGTACGGCATTGAGCCTCTCTGACACCTACTCTGCTTCCACAGCCCTTCTGTAATTAGGCAGCGGCGGAAAAAGATATAATATATGAGTCTAATCTCATTAATGAAATCCGTCCTCTTGCACAAAAGTAATTTTGAGAGGAGAACCGTTGGAGCATTTTGATAATGGTTTAATCCTTTATCGCACCCTGCTGACTGAGATTATCCGACAAAGTAATGGTTAATCAATAGAGACTTAAGTTGTCAGGTGAAACATATAACGCACTAAAAGGGATTGATTGGACAAATTTTCTCTCTTTATGAGAAAGTCTATACTAACAGTGGCAGCGTTAGATTGGTGTGTGGAGGCTTGTTCCTGTGTTCCTGTTCGGGCTAAATTGCGGTCTGAAGGTTGGGTGGTTGGGGGTGGGGGTGGGTGGGTAGGGGGGGGTAGCAGTCTGTCAAACGGGAAAGGAAAGAAAGAAATAAATAAATAAATAAATAAACAAGCGAAGGAACTGCTGACCCGCGCGTCTCTTTTGACATTGACCTAATTAAAGTCGCCTGCCGGACCCCTGCGTCCAGCCCCATGCAAAGCAGAACATTTTAAATGTAAATTAAATGAACGGAGATCTCCAGCTTTCGCCCTCGAAAAAGGCCATGGAGGTGCAAGTGACAGGACGACCGGTCCCTGGCCCCTCCCTCATTAGAATGATCACAGTTACTCAGCTCATTCTCTACCCTTAATAACATAAATTATTTACAAAATACCGATTGGCAGTATGTCAAGAAGTACACTGGTACAAACTTATGTTATTTTATTTTGTGTCATTTCTGTTATGTTACACGCAAAGGATATATAATCTATATAATATGATTATTATGAAATTGTGTCTATTTATAAAATAGAAATGCATGTTTTTGATATGTTGTATACATACCTACCAAGGTAAGGAATTGTGTGTTGTCATATCCAAGTAGTACAACAACCATAGTCGGATATTTCTAGTTCTTAAAGGTTTAGTGAAAGAACACAAATGTTACTTCCTTCCTCCTCTTCAAACTAGAGTTAAATCACAGATAAACTTTGTGTCTTTTTCAATATGTCTGCCTGAGTTGCCTCAGTGCATGTTGTAAATCCATTTTTTTTTTTTTTTGCAGTAAAAGCACTTTTTTTTCCTCCCCCCCCCCCCCCCGCCCCTCCTCTGTGATCCTTAAGGGACCTGTTTTTTTCTGACCCATTTTTTTGGTTAACCATAGCAACCAGATATATCCACCTCGCTGTTATGATACCTGGAGGGGACGTGACCCCTGACCCCCCGGACCCCCCCCAGAGATGTCATTCTCAGCGAGCCAATTACATTTTAAAGGAGTGCTCGTCTGAATGCCGCACGCGCGAAATCGGGGAGCAAGCTGGCAAAAATCTGGCAGCTGGTACACCCCACCCCCCCCACCCCCACCCCCCCGCCGAGAGGACCCTTCTCTGTCATGTCTGTGACACTTTAAACGTCCGCGCGGACCAGTGTGCCTTCAGACCACTGAAGAGGAGCACTTTAAATAGTCTGACCCCTTTCTCCACCGGTGACCCCCCCTCCCCATGTGTTTCTCCTGAATGGGAGGGAATTGTCTCTTGAAAAAGCCAGATGGCACTCTGGTCATGTCGCCAAGGCGAGGAGGACGTGCCCGTGCGCCGCGTGCTTTTGTGTTCCAGCCCGAACGCACCTCTGAGGGGGTCGGATGTGGGAGGGGCGAAGGGGGTTGTGAACTGCTTGTCGCCACTTCCTGGAGTTAATATACTTAGACTTCATAAAATAGAAGAAGAAGAAGGAGGAGCAGGAGGAAGGGAAAAAGCATCGTTTTATTTGTCATTGTCTCATTTGGCGGGAAGGCGTGTCGTCATGTGCTTGCCCGAGAGCGGCTTGGCGGCGGCGTGTAGCGCCTCCTGTGTTTTTCACGGGAAGTGTCAGGGAGGCTCATTTTGTGGGGAAAAAGTGGAGCTGGCAACCCCTCTGTGTCTGCGGCTGACTTTATCTCCGACAGATAAATTTCTGCTTAATTGTTGTTCAATTTGGATTTGTGCTAGAAAACGTGTAATGGTGACTCAGTCAAGTTTAATCCTATTTCACATGATTGTGAACATAACTGGGATTGTGTGGTTTGTTGAAGAAAATGAAGCGCTATTAGATAGTAATTCAACAAGTTCAAAAACAAATATCACCACAGGCTCTTAGAAAATAGCATAGCTGTAGATTAAGAGATTACAACAAAATATGTTAGACAAACAGCATAGATTAATCCGGGCTCTTTAAACATTATATAGTTTAGAGGAATGTTTTGAATGACTTTGGGACCATCCAGGTAGCAGGTCCTGCTAACCCACTAGTACCTGGTGTGGTGGTGTGGTCCACGGTCTTGAATGGAGTGCCCGGGAGACTGGTGGGTAGAACTGTAAATTGGTGTTACTGAGGAAGGTAGGGTTTTTATTATTTATTGTTATTTACTGCATATTTCCCGCCTCAGGCGGGACATAGCGACTCCAGTGGCCAATAGGGAGCCTGCCAGAAGGTTGCAGGTTCATTTCCCAAGTCAGATGCTGCCATTGTACCCTTGAACCAGGTGGATACCTGGAATTGCTTCAGTGTAAATATTTATTTTAAAATTAATTGACATTGTGAAACTGAGAAAGATGTGTAAGTTGCTCTGGATAACCGTGTCTGCTAAATGCCCATAATGTATTGTAATGTCTGCCACAACAATGGCAGGTAGCTGCATGTATTCATGCAGGCCTGTGTCTCAGTCTGCACTCTTCCAGTATGGTTGGGTGTCCCAAAAAGTGAGAGAAAGTTTTTAAAAAAGTTAAAAAAAAAAAAAAAAAAGTTAAGTTCCTGGGATAATCTTAATCAGTATTTGATCAACTCAATGGCAAATTCGCTCAATTGGCTTTTTCATTTGATAGTCAACATTTAGCTAATTGCCACAAATGAGGCATTTGTAAACATAAGATGTGGAAAAGGACATTAAATGGGGGGCTTTGTGAAATTTTATCTTTTCCATCCATACATCTTAAATGGCTTGTGTTGCAAAATGTAGCCATCCCACAAAATGCATGTTTCTGCTTTTAGAAAACCGTTTTCAGCCGTTTGAACAAATATAAGTACTTTTCCTTTCGTGTTTTTCCTCACTGCATTATCCTGGATCTCTGTTAATGGGGCTTAAGCCTTGTTTTCGTATTCTCCCCGTCTTTTCAGTACATGGTTACGGCAAGAAACAGATCATGTAGTACAATTATGTAATGTGGAGTACACAAGCATTATTATCCAGTGAGCGACTTCTTCTCCAAAGTGAAATCGGGCCATTGCAGAGTGCTCTGTACAAAGCTGGTCTTACCTGACCAGATGCCTAACCTCAATCAAAATTCATATATTCCCTTTATTATAATATTGTCGCACAGTAAAATGTCCAGTGTTAATTCAACTCTAACAGATTTTTATGAGTCCACTCTGGCTGTAGTGGAATCATATAAACTTGGTAAGAGCTGATTTTAACACTGGGCATTTCACTGTATGAGCACCAACGAATATGCTTTGCAAAAAAAGAATAAACTCGGTTCAACATATGAAATATGATAATGATAATCATATAATAACGGTTACCTTTTGAGTGTGTTCTCAAGAGTAATCAACAGCGAATGTTCAATTTGAGGGCCCTTAATATGACCGCTGTGCCACGAGAATCGGCTTTTTTTTGGGGGGGGGGCGGCACAAAAGGTCCGGCGCAGGTCCACGTCCTTGAGGGCCTTAAACGCAGGGCGGTGCCAATAACAAAACAGCCCCGACCTCCGAGCTATCGCTTTCCCGAGATTAGGGCAATTTCCTATGCAAATCCCACTCGTTATTGTTGCGGCCTCGTTAATCTCGCCCCCAGAGCCTTTGACAAACCCCCTGTCTGATTGATTGGCCCCTGACAGCTCCAATGTGTGTGTGTTTGCGCAGATTGACATAATCATTAAAGGGTGGGCGGACCCGGAGCCCCGCGGATTTATTCCGAGGAATCCGCCTCCTTTGCTCAACAGCTGAGCTTTCGCTCTCGCGCACAAAAGAGGCAGGCCCTCTCGCTCATCCGCGCGGGCATTAATCATCCTGAAGTTAATTGGTGTGGGCTTTAAGCAAATTTTCCGACGGCATCCTAAGTCACGGCGATGGTGACTGCTGACCCGCTGTCATACCGTGCCTATTGATTAAACGGAAGCGGCTCGCGATTCTGATCGCACGTAAACCTCACACAGAACGGTTTCCGCCATCAGTAGGCTATCCAGGATAGATGGAGGGTAAATATTTCGGCCTGGAGAGAGCAGTTCGTATTGATTTGCTTTTTTTTTTTTTTTTTTACTCCTTTACCAAATTTGTCCTTATTTCTGCATACCCATATTTTTTGTTTGTTTACTATTCACCTAAAAAAATAACCCATTCACATTACTCATGATATGAAAAAGAACAGCTCTGATTGGATGCATTTTAAATTGCTAAATGATTTAAAATTGTGAGTTATCTGACGAGGAAAAAATCCAACGGCATCCAGAGCCGGGTTAATCAACTGGTTTTTGCTGCAAGATATGAGAGACAGAACTACTGCCTATATAAAATCAATCTGTCCTCTGCAGATCTGCAGATAAAGCGTATGATATTTATGGCCGAAATTAAAAGTAGATAAAGATGTCACATATTAATTCCCTCCGCCCCAGCGCACACAATTCTTCCCCGCGCAGGAAGAGAGCATTATTCTTACCGCTGAATGTCTTTGCAGTCGGTAATGAATTCAAAGCAGTGACCCATAAAATGGAATTTTAAAAAAAGCAATCTTGCGTCGTGGCTTCACGTTATCAGTTTCCCGCTGCCTCCGCGGTGGCGCGCCCAGGTCTCAATCAAGGCGGAATGGGCGCTCGTGACAGACAGCCCACGGTAGGGTTAATTAAACACTTCAGTTTAACACCTTTTCCTGTCATTAAAGGGAACAAAAATACATCATTCAAGCCACACTTCATCTGGGGAGGGGGGCCCAGACCATGCCCATGTCAGGAAGCCAGGGTGTTTCTGGTCTCCGGTGACAAGAGGTGGGTCTAAATCTTATCTGGTTTATCAATTATTCCTGTGATTACCGGCAGAGATTACTCAAGACCCGAGGCATCGCTCAAATTTATTACCGATCTAGCCATTTACAGTGCGAGGGGGAGGGGCTCCAAAAATTCTACTGAGGTTTACGGTTGAGATGATGCAATCTTCTCCAGTTGAGGCTGAAGTAGCCATTCCTTGACTGATTTCTGTTGTATTTATTACACACATCACAAACGTGTGTTTATTCATGAAGGGAGGTTAAACAGGTATTCGTATGTTATGAAACATTGAATCATTTGTGTCTGTTATACGTGGGAAAGTCACGTGTTTTTTTTTTTTTGTTTTTTTTTACACTGGAGAGCAAGGAAATGTCTGGCACAGGTACACCTGAAGCTCTTCTTCTCTGGTCCAGTCCAATCAGGCTGGAGAATAGAAACGAATCAACCTGTGTACTTTATATGTGAGATGTTGGTTTGAGTCAAGAAGCCTGAAGCATTTCTCGTACAGAAATAGAATATTTATTTTAAAGATGTGGATTTTTTTTTCTCTAAATATAAAGAATCATTCATCCACGGCATTCGATTTGTCTTAATGTATCAATATTGCAGTTTGGTGTTTGGAAGTCCATATTGTTCAAATTGAATTAGACCGAAATATCAAGTGTGACTTTATGTTTTAAGGTAAGTGTGCATTTCCATTGGAAGCACTTCCTGGTAATTGTGAGACTCTCGCTGTTAAGTTTCATAGTTTTAATTCAATTCAGTTCAATTCAATTGTATTCTTATAGCACTTTCTACAGAGAACTAAACTTTGAAAGTTTTGCTACAATGCAGGATACTTTACGTAAATGGAGAAGCATTTGCTCTGTGATTAAATTACTGTTGGTTGACTGTTAAATCGAGCAAAATAAATGGGACTTAAAAAAAAAAAAACCAAAGAGTATTAAAGGTGTGCGTGCGAGGCTCAGGAAAGGTAGTCTTCTCACTACCTGGATTTCTGGGTGGATTAAGGTGACAGTGTTCAGTCCTGTGCCCGGAGTTGTCAGGCTGGAGGCCGAGAGAGAATTATGAGTCTGATTTGATGCAGACTTGGCGGACATGAGGCCACCGAATAAGGTGTTGAAACATTGTACCAGAAGGAGAGAGACAGTGGAAATGTGAGTTAGTCATTTATATACTAGATAAAAATAAAAAGCAGTCCCCAGGTTTTAGATTTAGAGCTTTGGGTGGATCTGTCTTGTAGCAGACAAAATCTATTTAGCCACTGGAGCTGGGTACACTGTGAGTCATTCGATTTGTTCTCCATTTTTATTGGTTTGTTTTAGCTAGACTTTGCCATCCACTTTTTTTTTTTCCACGTGCAATTTTTCATAAGTGCTTTTTTTAACTTGCAGACATTTTTTTTTCTTCCTGACGTGTAGTCCTACCACTACACAACCACCACTGGGTGGTTTAATGGACAGGTGTGACTTAGCCGAAATGTAGCTGACAGAGAGGTCTTTAAGAGTGCTTTATAGGTTTTGCAGAACGAGCCGCACTGGGGATGTTTGACATGTTGCAAAATAATTTGGGGGCACCCACCAGACGAACCTTAGCCTTACATTATTTACATTTCTCAGTGCCACAGTAATCAATAATCGTGAACTCTTGTTTACAGTTCCAATAAGCTTTATTTTAATGGGGCAGTTTAATACCAATTAGCCTACATACATACATACATACATACATACATAGACAGAGTGATCTCATGACTACTCCTCAGACCAGAGTAATGTTCACTGTGTGAACTGGACTTTTATGTGTTCTTGGCTATGAATAACTGTACAAAATGAGTATTGTACCTTATCGGACCTGTGTTTTGTAGTTGTTCCATTGACCTTTGGAATGCACTTTCGTACGTCGCTTTGGATAAAAGCATCTGCCAGATAAATGTAATGTAATGTAATGCACCACACAGCTCTACCTGGTCATGGTAAATCATACAGTATATATAAGCTCTTAGTTAAATTGTAGCTGGCCCAACTATGTGTGGTAGTGCACTGAACATGATAAATTACTGTAAGTGACCTACTTGCTACAGTTAGTTGTCCAATGTCACATTGAATATATATACAGCATACACTGTACCTTCTTTGTTCTGTGTGGTAGTACCACAACTCTTTTATCAATTCCATTCCCTCCACCAGGATTATTAGCGAATCACATTGTCCGTACAGTGAGCGGTTTAATTCAATGCATTCACTTTGACATTATAAAGAAAAATAGAGTGCTGCCATTTTGCTAAGTTCGTGCTTCAAATTTAATTAGTTTCTTTCTGGCACTACTTTCTTCTGTCATTTTTTTTGGAAATATGCTTAAGCTGAAAATCAATGACATCTAGCCAACTGACTATTACTGTTTTAAAGTGAAAATTGAGAGCGTGAACCAGTCTGTCATTTCAGAGATGTGGGGTCTTGCCCGTGTATTGAAGAAGCATTACCACCTTTTCTCACCACATAAAATACTGTTTTATGCTTTCGTAGCACGTCGAAATCTTTACTCATTGATTAGTAATTGGTGTCACTTTTAACGTGTCATGTGACACTTCTGACTCATCATTGGCAGAAGTAGGGATAAGTATCATAACAGGCGTTCAGCAACTCTAATTCGTTGATTACACATGCAAATTGTTGGGTTTCCATACCCTACTTGATTAATTATTCATTATTTTCTCATGGTATCTGCATGTTGTTGGAAAATTCCAGGAACCAACACGCAATTAGCTTTAAATGGGCGAAACGACGCTCTTGTGTTATAATTAGGCCAGTACATAGCATGCTTTGCTCTGTGGCTGAAGCCCCATTGCCTTTGAAAAGCCTAACTGGATGCTCTCTGTTGCAGAAGAAGGGGGGGAAAGGGTCATGTGACCAGTGAAGATTCTGCATGCGAATAGAATTCCCAGGCCTGTGCAATAGAGCCAGAGGCCACTAGATAGCAGTGCGTAGTAGTGTAAAGCCTTCCGGACATATTGCAGTGTCACTTTCCAGCAAATTACTGACCGGGCCACCAAAGCTTAAACCAAAACAGAGATAGGGCAAGTCCAGAATCTTGTTTTTTTGTTTTTGTTTTTTTTTTTTGCCTGAGCTTAATTTTTTTTAGCACATCGTTTTCACAAGGGAGGAAAAGCGTATTTATCAACGAGCCGCGTTTCTGCGCGGAAACCCGTTAAGAAATCAACAACAACATATGTTTGCTCCCAGCACCGGGCGTTTTAGCTGATCCGACTTAACGTGGTGTGATGAATAAAAGAACACTTCTTTAATATGGGCTTCCAGTGTCAGTCTGCAGGTTCCCATACATGCGTACACAGGCTTAATGTACCTTTCCAAAATCCCATTAGCTGACAGGCTGTTGGAACAGCTTGAATGTGCGAAGCTCATGCTTCGGGGATCAACCCAAACCGAAGACCTGGCACGGTATCAAGTGAACAGAAGCCAGAGCCCTTTCTCCTTAAAAGCAGAAATTACAAAGGTTTCCGCGGACGCTCGTGACATAAAGAAAACGGATAATGTATTGATTCCAGCTGTCTTCGTAATATTTTAAAATTACAACTCGGACGTTCGAGCGTGTCCACCCAACACATTGTTCAAAATGCTGACGCGTGTGCTTGTGTGTGCCTGAGTGTGTGTGTGTGTGTGTGTGTGTGTGTTTGTTTGTTTGTTTGTGTGCGTGTGTTTGTGTGTGTGTGTTTGTGCTTGTGTCCACGTGTGTGCGCGTAAGTGTATTTGAGCGTGTGTATGTGGTTACAGTTGTGATATCTTATAAAAAACTAAAATGGAAACTCACCTGTCACTCATGAAATGGCAAATGAGATTTTTTTTTGCATGGAGGGAAATGAGGAAATCAATCTGAAAGGAACTTTCCACACACAAGTCTTTTTGTATCTGACTATAGGACACAATTAACGGTATGGGTTAATGAGGTGACCCTGGTGAGGGTGGACGGTGTTTGAATCCTGGATTTCATCCTCTGTTTATTTTTCTGTTTCAGATGAATGTGAATTTTTACAAGTCTTTTATTGTGAAAAGATTTTGAATGCATAGATTTTCAGATGAAATCAGTAACACGCTTGTCTTTTTTTTGTTTAAGCTAGTTTCACAACCTATCAGAACCTGAATACCTGCTGGAATCCACCCTGGAATAACCAACGCAAGCACTTTGGTGAGAAATTTATTATTATTATCATCCAAGAATATATTTTAGTGTTTGCTAAATGCTATATGAAGGAATATGGAATGAATACTAGCTTGAGTCAGTGTCATGAAAAAAAGGAAACCTAAAACTCATGTAACTTAAAAATGATATCCATGATTGATATAATCAATAATATCACATCGGGATTAATCCTATTAGAGCTGCCCGTGAGGAAAACCTCAGGGTGGTAAAATGTCCAATTTGTGGTTTCAGCACAGGAGGCTAGAACTTACACTGGCAACCTAGGGGGCTGCCATTCCAAATGCCTGCCTAAATTTCACTGAGCAGATTTGGCTGGTTGGATTGGTCTCCGCTGACCAGCCGAATATTGTACACATATGCTGCCCACTTTGCGCTTCATTTTTTGAGCGGCTGGTTTGGCACAACATTATAGATTAATTCATTTTTATCACTCGGCCTTTGCATAATGCCAGTGATCACTTTTGTGTTTTGTGCACGGGCCAAGCCATCATCGGTGGTTATTAGACGATGGCTTTATCACCTTCAAAATTGGAAACACCCATCAAGGGTGGGCATTAAAGTCAGGTGAAATGATTTTGGTGAGGAGGTTGAATGCTAAATAGAAGCGATGTCAGTGCTATCGGGGAAATTTGGTTCTGAAAGTTCACACTGAAGTCGATTCACGGGGCCCTTTGCAAATAAGTAAACAAAACGTACCTCAGAGGCTCCCCTTCAAGGCCTTGTAAATCAAGCCGGCTGATCTCTCCTTTAGTGAAAGTGTGATCGTTAACTCGAGTGGCTGAATACATCAAGCGCTGTACTAACTGAACGACTGTGGATTATGCGTCAGTTTTTTTGGCTGAACTTTTGCTGTTATGTTTTTCCACTTTGCCTCTATTTGTATTCTGATTGCTAAAATTCAGCCAACAAAACTGACCTAGGAACCGGTACCCAGGAGTGCCATCGATCTCTAGTCCTCTATTATGCTTTATCTCTGTAAAAATGTTTTTCATTAACCGCACCAGTTTTAATGTTGATATGGACAGTCCTTCTGAGTTTAAGAGAACCACGTGCAATTCCCTCAATGTTGTCCACACGATCACCTTACCACAGATTGCTTTCTTGATTACTTTTGTTACGGCTACAGTGAAACAAAAATTAGATACTGCGATAAATAAAACAAGTAAATATCTATTTTTACCGCCCTCTCAGTCATAGCTTTTTTTTTGCACGCGTCAGCAGTGACGTTTTCTTAATTATTTTCTTAAGTTCTCTACTTAGGGGACCCGTGCTTCTGTGGTTAATTCGGAATGTCCACCCGATTCGCCAGTTCTGTCGTTGAGTAGTAATGGCCGCAGAATTCAAAAATTCTGTGACAAGCAGTCCCTCCGATCCTGTGCCACAGCTGTGACATATCGCCACGCTAAGCCTCCCAGATTTAAGATCCCATTTACTTTATATTATGCAGGAGGAAGACGACAGAAATGTTAATAAAGAATCTCTGCCTCAAATCATCTCAACTGCAGCCGCCGGCCTCAAGTCATCTGTCATGGAGATAGATGTGCTGAGAGAGAGAGAGAGAAGGAGAGAGAGGGAGCATGAGAGGGAGAAAGAGAGAGAGGGGGAGAGACAGAGATGGGGAGAGAGCGAGAGAGAGAGCATGAGAGAGGGAGAGCACTAGAGAGGGAGAGAGAGAGACAGACAGACAGAGAGAGAGAGGGAGAGTGGGGTAGAGATGGAGAGAGATAGCACGAGAGAGAGAGGGAGGGAGGGAGAGAGAGGAGAGAGAGAACTCGAGAGATGTAGAGGGAAAGAGAGAGAGAGACATCGAGAGAGAGGGAAAGAGAGTGCTTAAATGGTAATACCACCAGCGCCACAATCAAACTACTTTTCATTTGTTTATTTATCTCTTGATACTTATTGAACCCTCTATTAGCCGAGAGATCGTAATTTACGGCTACCACTCGGGAGGAAGTGGGTTTTGATTAAGCCCACCTACAGGCCCACATTAATGTTTTGTGGAGTAAGCACTGTGTTCTGCTTTCCAGAGAACAAAGACTTGATTTCCCCATACGGGGAATCGGCTACATCCCTCCTGATATTTATCTATCCATATACCTGTGAAAAATGTCAAAGCTTTATGCTTTAGCTCTTTGAGGTTAGGGCAAGTGCACATTGACCAGTGACAACATTGAGAATGTCTTGTTCTCAGTGCACCCCCCACCCCCCACCCCCCCATACTGTACCAGCCAGTTCCTTAGTGGACTTTGCAGTGTCACAACCCGTTAAAATCTGCAGTGTTCTGTAATTCTGAGGGGCAAGACTGCCACATAAAATGCCAGCGTCCACCATGTCAATCACGTCGTAGCGTAGCTTAGGGCGATGTTATTTCGATCGATACCTGTCATTTTTTTCAGCGCCAGCCCTGCACGGGGCACAGCAGGATCGCGGCGGGCGGGCGAACGGCGAAATTTTCCGGGAACACTCCCGCGATAATAAACGCCGTATTTCTGTCGCGTTGTAATACCGCGGGACGTCGCGCCGTAAATAGCGAGCTGATAATAAAGATAAATAACAGCGGTTTCCAGCCAAGGCTTCAGAAGTGGCAAGAGGAAATGTTTGATTAACGCCGGAGAGACGTTTCGGAACCCGAATGGAACATCACCCCGCCCCCCCCCCCCCCCCCCCCCCTCCTGCAAGCCCATAAGTCTGGATAAAGGAAGAAATTTTAAAATCGTCTGCCGCGGAAACTTATTCGCGCGGGAGGGCTGTAATCACCGCTGCTAACAAAGTTAGCGAGTAGACTGGGATCCGAAAAGACCCGTTGATTATTCCAAACTCTTTATGGCGGGAAGTGAAACATTTTGTATAATTCAGAGATATTTCATTTTTCAATTACGCTCGCAGGACCTCACGCAAATGAGCTAGCCCAGTACATGTTGTGCTCTGCTTTTTGAAAACGACTGAGGGTAATTTTCTCCCAATGTGTTCTAAATCAGATCAAGGCCGACGATTATGCCAAATTGACAATAATATATCGTGTTAATTTAACTCTTGTAGAGTTTATACAAGACCGAGAAGGAAAGTGTATCAGAACTGAGCTAACTTTGAATTTTGAATGCTTTACTGTGTATGTACTGTACACACAATGAAAATGCAAATATAAACCAAAGGTAACTGTACACAAAACTTCTAGAATCTGTTTCTGTTGCTGCCTCATTATGTCTATGTCTGGCACTGTTCAAGGTAGTTTTCGATACGTATTTTTAAACAACTATTTTATGCTTGTTCCTCCTTTCTCCCTCAGCTTTGAATGACCAATCGTATGTGTGTGTGTGTGTGTGTGTGTGTGTCAGCGCTCATTTGCTGAACAGGTGGACTTGCAGACACTCATTCGACCAGTAGGGGTCACTGGTGAGCGATGAGACTCTGTTATCCTGGCCGACTGAAATGCTTATCGTTGGAAACACTAGAACCAATTATGCTTAATTATTATTGGGCTCCACTTGACTGCAGGCCAAAGTCGGCACGACAACAGTGGATTCATTGCCAGTCCATCATTTCACTAGAGCGGTGCTTTAACGGGATGACTCACACAGCAGTCTCCTCCAGACAAGCATTTCTGTTTGTTTTCCGATGATTTTGCATGGGCATTTTTCATTCTTTCATACGTCTGATTCCCTCCTGTCTCCAAGCTTATTTCAACATTAAAATCGGTCGCAGTTTTGCAGTCTTTTTTGTAATCTCCCATTTCCATCAATTCACGGTAAATTTATTTTTTTAAAAGTAAAGCCAGAAATGTCCTGCGTATTATAGGGGTCATAAATTCACAGGCGGTGACACACTAAACTTTTTATGTGTAATTGCATTTGCATTTCCTGCCTCTTTCCCGTATTTATTTATTAAGCTTTATTTAACCGGGAAGGTTAACGGAGAGCTCGTTGCCTGTTTACTCTGTGATGATGGGGACGAAGTGGCAATTGTGAATTTGAACTTTATAGGGGAAAGATTGGGTTGCCAGATTGAGGTCTGGTAATCAATGTACAGGGTTCAAAGCCCCCCCTTAGAACCCCTCCTCTTTGGATGAGCACCATGGGATCTTTAATAAACAACAGTGAATCAGGACCTCGGTAAAATCGCTCATTTAAAAGATGGTGTCTCCAGCAGCACTGCTTCCAGTGTATTCTCATCACAACTGTTCTTGGTCCAGAGATCAGACGGTTAAATATAAATTATTCATTTTATGCTCTAACGCATTGTTTTTTAATAACATATAATGAACTACTTGCGCTTGTTATTGGTTGGTAATCAAACAAAATTTTGTTGTATGTCGTGTTGTGTGTTTGGTCAAATTTAGGTAATTGGACGTCCACCGTCTGCTTGCTTCCATGTCTACTTCCATTGCGCTTAATATTGCTTTCTTTAAACGATCGAGAATAAATTGTTTGTTTGCCCTCATAAGCCTGTATTTACAAGAGAAAAACGAACAATGTATTCTAGATCAATTAAAGAATGCAATATTGTGTCCGATGGAAGCAGACATAGATAAGAGGTTATTTCCAAAGCAATAATACAAATTCCAACCAAACCATGCCTCTCTTTATATGATATGCTTAAAAGCTGCTGCTACACAGGGTTTAGCAAGCAATATAAAAGTAGTAAAACATACACAAAGAAACCAGGGGAGGGAAATAGATTCACATTAATGAGTAATAAGAACCTTGTAGATTTTCACCTGTGAAATTAATGTTTCCAAATGGTTTGAGGTAAAAAGTCACCCCGAGGTGTAGTAACTCTGCCTTTGTGGAAACGTCTCCCTTCCTTCCTCCCTCTCCTGCTTCTTTGTTATTATTCTCTTAATATCTTGCTGTTGTTGAAAATTTATTTTTGAGCAGTGCACTTTCAGCCCATTCCTGGGTGGACAGGCTCCAGTAGAAGGCATTACGGATTCGTCTGTCAGACATGGGAAACATTCAGCCCGTCTATACAACAAAATGTTTACTGTTAGATATGGTGGTGAAGGATTATGTCCGATCCCACTTTACTCATGTGAACTCAGTTAGCGTTGAATTAATGCTCAGCATTTTACTACTTAAGTTTCTCATTTTTCTTGAGGTCTAAAGCGTATATGCAGGACTGTAGTGTCCAATTTGTTAAACACAATAATTGTCTTTGGATACTGACAGTTTACATCTTGAAGAGAGATAAAAAAATTTTTTTTAAAGGGATTGCAATGTAAATATTTTGTGGGGAAACTGTTACTTCTTGAAACCCAGTTAGTATTTGTCTGATTATATGTATGTATACATTATATTTAATACATCCAATTCTACTACTACTACTACTACTAATAATAATAATAATAATAAGAAGAAGAAGAAGAAGAAGAAGAAGAAAAAGAAAATGATTATATTATTATTTTAACATAACATAAGATAACGACTAGAACAGACCATTCAGCCAAACAATGCTCACCATTTTCTTGACTAAATTAGGGAAATGTTGTAATGCATCTTTCTTTGGTAGCCAGCCATCAATAACTGCAAGCAGTTATCATCTTTTTTTTAATATTGGAAAATATGTACCTTCAGAGCCTGCATTTTAAGTGATATCGTTTGTATATTGATCTGCATGTATGCTGTCAGCAGAAATAATTCAGCTCAATTCTCATTGGTTGCACAAGTTCAGGATGTTCTTTCACAGTCACTTCCAGTTAATAAAATTGTGCCTTTCTGATTGGGTCATTTTTTACCATACGTTACATGTTAACCCATTGCATTGTGGATGAAATTAGCATATTCGTTGCAATACAAAAGGTCAGCTGGGAGCTTATCATCTTCAGTTGAGCATGTCTAGGCTGGTGTAACCAGCTTAACACCTGCCAGAGCCAGTTAGATACGGAAGCTAGCTGGAAACCAAGCTGCATTTTCTTATGCTAGTGTAGCCAGCCTTAGCTTCTTTAAACCATGCGCAGCTTTGAATTGAACGATTTGAATTGATATGCTAGCTGTATTACACTACGACAACTGCTCGATCACTCCCAGCTAGCTGCTTCCTCACCCACTCTGTCCTGTTTTTGCCAGGGGATGAAATAGCTACGCTCAGCGCGTAATGGCCTTATGTTATATAATTACATTGATTTTTACAGTTTTTTGCTGTGAAGGGTTGATCTAAAAATGTTTGTACATCTTCATACATCTGATATTACATAGCATGAGGGTGGCTGAGATTACTCCAAGTAAATGGTTGGTAAAAAAGTAGAAGGCCTAAGACAAGTTCAAAGCTACTGTATAATCCTTGAACTGCTCTTTTAGATTGTTTTCTTCAAAGGATTTTTTTCTCTCATGGTAGTGCACAAACAAACAATACACTTGAATTTCTGGACACAATACAATCCAGTAAAGTTTTTTATAATTACCATTTTTAAGTTGTTTGAGGATGGGTTTTCAGATATGTTGAAACCTGATGACCAAAAACGCTTATTTTCAGAGTGTTCCAGAGTATCTTTAAGTGACGTACTTGGATTGAAATTGTTTGTCTGGTAATCATCGCGAGTTTAAAGTTAATCTATTAAACACAGCAGGAGCATTTTATTGCCTTTTGGCCTATATCCCCAAGCCATTACACAATCTATTGGAGCATTAAGACGGGCAAGAAACTAAAGTGAAAAAGGGGAAATTATTCAGAACTTTTTCTTTTTCCAGGTTTAGATTCAAAACAAGAAACAAAAAACGGAAAGGGCCACTTTTCATCCACGCCGTTGTCCTTCGAATAGGTTTTGTGAGGACATATCGTCATTAATGGACCATTCAGTCGCGCGGTCAGATTCAATTTCTGACATGTTATTGCAGAGATGGAGTTCCATTAACACTCATTGCTTTTCTCCACCAGATGCAACTTTAGGACCACCCTAAGAATTTGAAGACCAGTTGTTGTTTTTTTTTTTTTATATACATATTAGTCACGCATTTTGAGAATGGGCAAAATTGGCCCTTGTGCTCACGCGGTAAAGAGGAAATAGGAAATATGGAGTCCGTTACCGGTTTCCCTTCTTCTTCTTTCTTTTTTTTTTTTACCCCACTATCAAATGGTGGTTTAATGAACAAAGGAAAGTGGAGTCCTTCAATGTTATTGCCGCCAAATGCATTGTGTTGGTTAGTCGTGCGCACGAAACTGAAAGGGACTTAATTGTCCAATGAGGTAGAACTCTAATGGCCAGTACAAAAGGATCCTTTCTCATTGAAAATGTAAACAAGAAACTAGAAACTTCTAAGGCACAACTAGTGCTCAAGTTAAAAGGCTGACTTTTTTTGTTTTCGATTTTGCATGGCTCTGCAAATTCGTTATCGCCGATACTTTAAAATGGCGTCTCTGAGACTCTGAAATCTAAAAAATACAATGATTTGGAAACAGTAGGCCTACTTGTAGTGGGTCACATGCGGCATCCATATTACCTTCATGAAAGCTACATAGTGTGTTATAATCTATTTCATAAGCATACATGTGCTATAACAAGCTTAGAACAGTCATAAATGTCATAATGCAAATCGGTGCATAATCGGTGTCATAATCTTAGATCAACTGTTGTTGATAGTAATGTGAATATATGCTAGGGTTGCAGCCACTACATAGCGCTACTGACAAATCTTCTGTTGTAATTCATAACATTTATAATCTCCGTGTGCATTTTCAGCTGTTGGAAGAGTCCCAGAGAGTCCAGGAAGAAAAAAAACACAGATGAAATGAGAAACTGCAGGCAAAGATGGAGGTAAATTTTTTTTTAAAAGACAACATTCCTGTGAAACCTCTTGCAGTGGCACACAGTGAAGGAGTCTACTGAAACAGGTATGGTGGCTAAAGACACTACGCTTGTATTTGCGGACAGCTTACTTAGCCGCAGTGTTTTTTGTTTACTCCCAGCCTCATGAAAACATTATGACATGGGCCTGATAAAGAAGAAAGAAGTAAAAAGTTAGCCATCTCTCTGAGGAAGTTCAGACATTAGACAAATTGTATTTGTCCTAAAACCTTAATTTTGGTTTTATAACCTTTATTAACACTCCGTAGTTTCCTTATAATTCATTAATAAGCAAACACAGCACTGCTTAAAAGATTACATAATACACACTATATAAAATGATATTCTTAGATTGTTTTTAACATGAACCTTCTTGAAAATGCATAGAGATTGATTGTGTATAAGTGATCTATGTGTTGTGTTATTAAGGTGTTATACATGCTTTATAATGGCTTTATAAATATACTTTGCGTGATGTGTGACCACAGTGAGGTCCAGATTTGAGCAACACAATGGCTACAGATGGGCTAAATATTTGTCACCAATGGGCAATAATTAATCTGCTCAAAATTTATGATGGCATTTATTCCACATTCTAATGATTCTCGCATTAAAAAGCACATAAAAGTTACACATTATTGAAACCACTCCATGCCCTTTTCCTCAAATAAGTTTTGTTCTCTTCATATATAGTCCACCTGCATTATAGCCAACTTATACCCAGAACATAAAGCTAGCTAGCTAATAATGAACACCATATATTAACATACTGATTATTAGCAAGTTACATTAACGTATAACAGGCTAAATATTTAGCATCAGCTAGTTAGCTAACTGGCTGAAAGGGAGTCTAATTCTTCCCTTAAGGTACTGGGGAAAGCAGTAAAAAAGTTATGGCCGTACGCAGTGTAGGGCCAATAACAGCATAGCTCAATTTCACAACTCTGTGGAGTCGTTATGAAGTAATAAAATTCGTATAGAAAATGAATCATATTCATTAACGTACTCCCTTGTTTGTAAGCCCGTTCTGTTTTGTTTTTTTTGTATAGACTTGCCTGCTCATTAATATTTAAACAGAAAAAAAGCATTCATCAGCATGTATGTTTATGCATTTATATAATGTTTTCAACTGTAATTCATAAACCAGTGTATTCTCTGCTGCAGATGGCCATGCTTCAAAGCTTCATGTGATGCTGGCAACTTCTGAGCCATTCAACTGTAGTCTTGGCTTCTACACTATCTGGGACATGCAGTAAAAAAAATCATAAATGTGTCCCTCTGCATTAGAGGATACAAAGTTCTGTTTGGATCAGCGTTTACTTTGTATTATGCATTTTAATCAATCAACCAATCAACCAGTCAATCAGTCAGTCAATCAATCAGTCACCACTTAATTAAAAGAAGTGACAGGTGTTCAATATGAGCGAACCCTGAGGAAGAGGACACCAGTGCACCCTGGACGAGCGGCCCCATAAATGCTGAAAACGTCCAACCAAGCACCTTTCCCTGGGTTTTTAAATTTTTTATTTCCCCGCCCCCGAGGCGGTTCCCCTGGGGTGTGCTGTCATGAGAGCCTTCGGCGTCCTCCGGGCCGCTCGGCCCGTCCGTGGCAGGGGAGTCCCACCGGTCTGCGGGCCGCCAAAACTCGCGCCCGTCATTTGTATGCAAGGCTCGTCTCCGCCATGAGAGAGAGAGGGGGACGGGGGGGGACGGGGGGGGGACGGAGCATGATCAGGGAGGGGGGTGGGAGGGGAAGAGAGAGAGGGGAGGGGAGGGGGGCGCAAAGACAGTATTTTATTCACGCTTGCCAGTATTATGGGGCTGAGAGAGAGATTCACATTATCGTAATGTGAAAGTCAGCGCAGTGAGATGATGATGCCCCGGAGCCAGCCCGCTGATTGGCTGCCGAGCTGTATTTATAAATGGGGTGCCAAGTTCACTCTTAGTTCAGAGCGGGGTCTCGCCTCGGCGACCGCGTTCAGCCGCTGAGCGATGGCACCGCGCACAATCGATCCTGCCTTAACTTCGGTCAGCGGCCGAAAAAAAGGAGGAGAAGAAGAAGAAGAAGAAAAAAAGAAACGATTAGAGGTGCTGAGCGCTCGAGCGGAATTTGGGCATTACTGACCGTTTTGAAAATATTCGTTCGTTGCGCCGTCAAAAAAGGGAGTTACATCGACTAAAGACCGACAGGCTCGAATTGTGTTGTAAATATAAATGAGAGAAACACATCAAAGCAAAGGAGTGAAATGTGTCCAGCGATAGAACCCCCCCCCCACCCCACCCCGTGAGAAATGCGTAATGCCCTCATAAGAGGGGAATTCATAAATGTCCGTCTCTTATGTCTGTTAATAACAAGTGACGCGCTGTTATGTTCCACTGAGAAGAAAAAAAAACAACCATCGCCCTATTACGGATTACGCAAGTTGCCCTGGGTATTGGGTTGGAAATCGTATTTACGAATGCTTGTGAATAACATGGCTACTGGCTAGCACCGGCTTATGTACCAATGAAACACTCAGGCTCCATCCAATTAAGACACGGGAGAGAAGGTGTGGATTTAGATGAAATTTCTCGTGGCAGAGCTTTATGAGACTATTTATGTGTTTTCTGGAGTCGTTCCATAGATGGATGTTCCGGCTTGGCAACATAAATAGACTAATGCGATATGTAAAACAAGTCCATAAGCCTTCCTGCTGATCACTGACCCTGAGTTCTGGAACTGTTGGGGGTTTCGGAGCGTGATGATTGCATTCTGACTAAATAGAGCATGGCAGTTTTTTTTTTTTGTTTTTTTTTTTTTACACAGTGCCATCCTGAGCCTGTGATCTCAGTGGCAGAAAGCGATCGGCCTATCAAACCCTGAAGACACGTCCTGTGCCTTTCCTTTCCCCCCAATGAGGGAAAACAGATTCAATTACATGGCAAACAAGCCTTCATCCTAATCACACACTTACACACGCGCACAGAGAGGGCAGAAATAAAGAGAGGGGAAGAGAGAGAGAGAGGGAGAGAGAGAGAGAGAGAGAGGGGCCCACGTCTATGAGGCTGAGGGCTTGTAGGAGGGGAAGCTGAGAGGGGAAGAGACGGCGAGGGGGAGAGAGAGGCAGAAGCGATCGGCGGCGATGGCTCATTATGTTTGTAACGAGGCCGGTTAACGCCTGCTTGACCGTTTCACCCGGCTCCTGCCGGCGAAGTTTCATCAATTACGCGCGCGACTCCGCACGCGCGGACGCCAACGGGCTCGCGGCTGGCGGCTGGCGGGAGAGGAGAACTCCCGGGTGCTCGTGCGGGGGAAGTGGGGGGGGGGCGGGGGGGGGGGGAGGGGCGGGCTGGGGGAGACCCGGACGGTTTGGCGGACGCGGGACGCGGTGTCCTGACGAGAGCCGCGATGAGCGTCGTGCGATGGGGACTGCACTCTATTCGTGGTCCTACTGTGTGACACCACCGACCGTGACAGACTGAAAGCTAATAGTTACATAGAAGCCTTCACATGGTCCCCCCCCCTTTTTTTATTTTTTTTAGATCTGACATAAAGTCTCGCATTTGTGGGTGCAGTCGCCTCCAGTGGACGTGGTCGGAGCTTCACAAGCCAAAGAAAGTACCGTCATCACTTAAAATGACTTAATAAAAGCGATCGGCATGTGGCTCAGCGTTCCTGCTAATTGCTACGCTGTGAACACTGAAGGAACGGCTGCAGAAATATGCCTCAGCACCTGGAATTAGAAAATATATATATATATATATAAAATAAAAAGAAAAAACAGTAAAAGTAATGATACAGGAATCTGTGGTGCTGTTCTGTGTCCCACTAAACTAGACTCAGCACTTTTTGTCACCTGTTTGTGGCTGCTGATATATTATTACCTTTAAGTTTTTGGAGTGATGCAGAGCTGCAATTAGAGCTGGTTAATGAGAGAGGACTGGGCGAGCCCGCCTTTCTTCAGCAGATATTACCCCCGGAGATTAGCCCCCTTCCCCCACCCCCCCCACCCCACTGCACTTTATCCCAAAATCAACTTATTTTTTTTTTCCCTGACTAGCGTCTTCTTCCCCCACCATCCCCCACCGCATGTTTTATTTGCACACAGTTTTGTGCAGAGAAAGTTTCGGTGATGTCGGTCGGGCCGTCCCCTTCGGCTGCTGTTTTAGCACAGGGATGCGACCCCCCCATGATCTGGTGTCCAATCCGAAACAGGCCGGTGCCGGTGCCGACTGTGGCTAGCAGCCTCGCTGGGAAACGCGTAGCCTAGCCGTGCCCAGGGAGGAAGGGATTCGGTCAGATGGGTCTGCCGTTCGCCGTGGCTCTCCAGTGACCCCTGCTGGTCAGCCGGGTGTCAGCGGTCTGGTTGAAGTGCGTTCTTCCATCTCCTGTTTTCGCAGCCTCACCTTATGCACTGTAGAGTGAACAGACACAGAGGTTTGAGATCAGGTGTTTTGGAGGATAGTATGTTCTTGCCTGCACTCTTCCCAATTCACTGCAGAAGATGTGTGAATTTAATTTGCATTCGCCAGCCACACAACTGAATGGAATTTGGAATTGTAAATAATTGGGAGAAAATGGGGGGGGGGGGGGGGGGGGAAACATATAAAAAGAGGGGAAAATCTTAGGCCACTGTTGCCTCAAAAATAAATAAAGTCGTCCATAGCATTATATAAACACGGATCTGTGTCTCGTACCATTGCGTTTCAGAGACGACGCGTCTCAGCCTGTCTCCGACCCTCTTCGGCCTTCCGGGACCGCGCGAGAGCACGGCGGCTCTGTCTTACGGAGAGACTCCATAAGAGCCAGGGAAGCCCCGGCGATGTGATGAGCTCGCTGTTCCAGCGTGTAGAACGCCTGCCGTAAAAGACGCGCGGCGGGGTTTAGCGGCCGGCGGGACCAGGCCGATCTCTCATTCGGGGGGGAGGGGGGGGGATGCACAGAGAGGCAGGAAGTGGGGAGGAATTTCGCCGTGCTGCCCCCCCCCCCCATCCCGAAGGGCTGGAGGAGGAGACAGGGTGCTGAGCGCAGCACACCTCGTGGCGCAATAACAGATGAGCTTTTAATTGCCCCCGCGGAACACCTCTCCGTCTCCGCCGCGCCCGCGCTGGAGGAGCTGGCCAGGTTTTCCGCCAGATTGCATCATGTTATCCAGAGCGCCTCGGTGAGCCGCACTCCGCGCTGAAATAAATAAACAAATAAACAAATAAATAAATAAGCACGACAAAATATCGGCATTCAGATGTTTTAATAAACAAAATGTGAAAAAAAATAATAAAATGGAGAATCTAAAAATATTGATCACATAATTCCACTCGGTGTAGCTGCGTTTTAATTGCGGCCCAAATATTTACGCCAATGCCAAGTAAACACGGAGTTATCCTGCAATCGTCAGTGCTTATGGGAAAAATATTCTATAATGTGCAATTATTCCACAGGTAAGGAAACTCTGGCGTCATATCTTGTAATGTTGTAAAAAAAAAAAAAAAAAAAAAAAAAAAAAAAAAGACTATGGCTGAAATAGAGTCATAAATTAGCATCGTAGATTAAAGACGTTCAACCCAACAAAGTACATTACGAAATAAGAAGATTTCTTCGTTTATACACTACTTCCCCATATGGCTGCTGTCACTGCAACTCGTACAGAAATGTTAATGTTGACCGTGCTAAGGTAGTGGAACAGTGCAGGGTCATTTTAAATTGTGTTAAACTTGCTTCTTCACTACATCCGAGAAGATTTTTTGTATTTTTTGCCCCAGTTTGCAGTGAAGAACTGTGGTATACCGTAGCTATGCAGGCTGCATTTTGGAGGCTGTATCAGAAGGACTTTCTTGTGAGCGGTGGTATGTTCAGTGGTGTGACTTTCAGGAAAGCTGTGAGACAATTTTAGCCCGTGGGCCCTTATTTACAAACGTTTCCAATTTGCAATTCATACACATTGAGGGAAATGCTTAATTTCATGGCCGTTATTCAACTCAGTTCATTAATTAAGGAAAAAAAAAACTGCTTTCTAATCTCCACATGCCCACCCTCTTGTTCTTGATGAGCTTTCTTCAGGAGTAATTGAGCCTGTTAATTAGATTGAATTAGAGTATAATTATTATGGTGCCCAAAGCCTAGAGAAAATACATTTTTCACAAGGGTTCCACTCAGACGTTGTCATGACTCCTCGCAGTGTATACCCTCAAACCGTCTTTGATGTCCCAACTGCCATTTACACATAAAACGGATTAAATGGCAGCGCTTTAATTCCCTCCTTTGCTCACCATGAGAACCCTTTTGACATTCTCTCTCCCCCTCCCTTTCTTTCTCTCTCTCTCTGTCTCTTTCCCTCTTCCTCTCTCACCCTCTCCCTCCCTCTCTTTCTCTCCCTCCATCTCTCTCTCTCCCTCTTCCTCTCTCTCTCTCCCTCCCTCTCTCCCCGTCTCCCCCCCTCTCCCTCCCTCTCTCTCTTCTTCTCCCTTTCTCTCTCTCTCTGTCTCTTCCCCCCCGCTCCCCGGTCTGGCACAGGCTGCAGTTTAAAGTCGTGTATTTCAGTACAATTAAGCGCCCTTCCCCTCCTTCCTGCTCACACTTCATAGTATATTACTGGAGGAGCGCATTTGTCTTGTTTATACCCCCCTTGCAGTCGGTGGTTTATCCTTTGCTATATCACGTTTTTATGACCTTTCTGTAAACCGCCGTTTATCAAAAGATTGCCTCGGTTTGAGAAATGTGGATTGTTTTGCTCCTTCCGTTTCGCAGACATGCAAATGCAGGTGCAGGGAAATGGGAAAAAACAAACATGCATGCGCATACGCATTCATAAACATGCATACGCTCACACATACAGAAACATGCATGCGCACACACACATGCAGAAACATGCATGCGCTCACACATACAGAAACATGCATGCGCACACACACATGCAGAAACATGCATGCGCTCACACATACAGAAACATGTATGTACACACACATACAGAAACATGCATGCGCTCACACACATGCAGAAACATGCATACGCACATGCACATCAATGCATATGAGCATGTAACTATGTCCACACACACAGTACACACACACACAGCTTGTCAGTGTGAAGCTTTTCAACACAGATGGAATGCTTGGAATTCCAGAGACTTATAGAGTAAATATTCAGATACACGCGTTTTGTTTTTCATACAGTAATTAAGAATGTCCGGTGTAATCTCATAAGGATGTGTCTAAACAGCAGTAATTAGGAGATGCAATACTTGCTTACACTTACAGACGAAATGCCTTGCATTTCCACTGAACTGATCCCATGTGGGTCCGTTCTTGTTATCTATTATGTTTTTGTAGACGATTAAAAGCTTATACATCTAGTTATATTCTTAGTATTACTCTGCATATCAGTGCATCGGTATGAATTGAATCCCTATAATGTAATCTGCTCTGATGGGGAGAAACAGCTCAGATAAATCCTTGCTGTGCCAAGTACGCACCCTTGCCATGCAAACTCTCCCTGCCAGCCCTCTGGCCGATGCCAGTTATGCCCTCAGCGTGGCCCCCCCCCCCCCCCCCCCCCCCCCCGTCTGGCAGAAGCGGGTGCGTGATTACAGACCGCCGGACCAGCGGGGGCCGAGATTCACGGGCGTATTTCACCGTAAAGACGGACGGACGGACGGACGGACGGACGGACGGAGTTCGCCATCTCCCCTCTGCGCCTCGCGCGAGGTCTGAGCCTGAGACTAGGCCTGAATAATTCAGCGGCGCCATTACCGGCGGCGCCCTGTTCTCCTGGATACGGTGGGAAACGTGTCGCGGGCAGGAGGAGGAGGAGGAGGAGGATGATGTCGTCGTGACGACGGAAATGAAGATGGCGACGGGGGAAAAACGTTAATGCGGCGGGGGGGGGGGGGGGGGGGTTAGGGTGGCGGGGGGTAAGACATCCTGGAGGAGCTCGCTGTTGATTCGCGCAGCTAAATCTTGGGAAATGAATGGATGGAGCCATTGTGGGTTGTGTGTGTGGACGTGTGGGCATGTGTGCGTGCGTGCGAGTGTGTGTGTGTGTGTGTGTGAATATATTATATATATATATTTAAATATGTATAAAAGTGGGTTTCTCCTTGGTTTGGGGCAGTGTGCTAACTGCTGTTTCTGGGCTGCAACATAAAAACACCCATCAGGTTTGCTCATAAATATGTAAAGGAGGAGGAGGGGGAAAAATAAGGCTTGTAAATCATGGTTTTATGAATATGAGGGAGCCAGGGGGAGATCTATCCCTCGACTGTTTAATAACGTTTGGGCGAAAAATTAGGCTTCTGATGCCACTCTCGCCTCGCCTCTCCTCTCCACGGAGAAACGCCGGGAGGGAGGGGGATCGCCCGAAATGAGCCTGGCGCTGGGACGGGGGGCGAGGATCTGAGAAACCCGCGCGTCTGAGCCGTCTGCCGCTCGCAGCCTGAAAGCAGGGGCGGCAGTGTGGTATAATGGGTAAGGAGTCGGTCTCGTAACCTGAAGGTCGTAGGTTCGATTCCCAGGTAGGACACTGCCGTTGTACCCCTGAGCAAGGGGTGCTTAGCCTGCATTGCATTCAGTATATATCCAGCTGTGTAAATGGATGCTATCTGGATAAGAGTGTCTGCTAAGTGCCTGTAATGTAATGTAAAGCAGGGAACAGAGGAGGGAAAATGCAGGATATGCTCTGAAAAGCTAACGGTTCTCCATGGTTACGTAACGGTGTGGGGCGCATTTTCGTGGCAGGTTTGAGGTGCACTCGTACCCTTAGTAGAAGGCCAGGTTGGTCAGTTGTTACTCAATGGGAAAATGTTCCCTCCACGAGCTCCTCAAGACAGGTGTCTTTCAAGACAGGACTACCCAGTGTATTTTCTACGCCACTGTGTGTACAGGCCGTACTGGGCCACCAAAATCATGGCCCGCCTCCCTAATAAATAACATTATTAAATAACACTATTAACATTAAATAACTTTACGTCAGTTGTTTCCATCCATCCGCCACGGCCGAGGATGTGATTCAGAAACATGGGCTGCTCTGCCGGCGCCCCGCGCATCTCCCTGAATCTGTTTGGATCGTTCTCCCGGCGTCGGAGGAGAAGTGACTGATGTCGGAGTGATTAATGGCTCTCTCCTGAATGACCCTCAAGAAAAGTCAAACGTTATTGCATCACAGAGCGGGAAGTCTGTTGAGCGGAGTAACGCCCTGGGCGGCCGGGAAGGCTCCAAGCGGCTCCATAACTTTGTCCCAATTACCGCCAGACGCATGAACGCGTTTATTAAAACGCACAAATAAACGCAGTCATAACCGGGTGTGTTACTCGGGCGAACGAAGGAGCTGGGGAACGGGTACCCTCGGTTGTGACGGCTTCGTTGAAGTTTCCACGTTGTCGGACGGAAGATTTATTCAGGGGTCCGAGCGCATGACAATAAAATAAATACAGAGATTTTTTTTTAGGACGTATCCAACACGGACCGCCAACTGACAACTTAACTGTCAACATAACGTACTACATCTCGCCGGGAGTACGGAGAGAGTAATTTAATATTCTTATACAATTTCAAGCATCTAAATGAACAGCGCCTCGATATTTCAGCTTTTGGCAAGGCCTATCAATATGGCTTCGGCTGCTGCAGTTTCCTTGCAGAAAAAAAATGTGAACGGAATGCAGCCTCCTTCAAAACAAAAGTGATTCATTCTGATATTAGTTGCTGTTTATTAAAAATCGGCTCCTGATGCAAGCTGCATAAGCATGCAGACGGAGTGGGGAAGAATAATATACAAATTATAATGCTATTCCATCTCTTTAATATTTCCTAAATTGCACACCCACAGCTCTTATGAGGATGAAAGAGATGTTTACATCTTTATAGTATGCTTAAATGCAACCTTATTCAAGTGATTCATAAAAAGATCAAATTTCTTGTATAAATTATACAATGTGATAATCAAAGCAACCCCAATGCATTCCAGCATTAGAGATAAAAATAAATAAATAAAAATGACAATGTGACATGCGTCTAGGGTTTGAAATGGAAATCAGATTGATATAAAACAGAATAAATCAAAACAGATAGCTTCACTGGCCTGAAACGCGAATAGATTAAAAATCATCATTTTACTCATGCAGGTCTTTAGTTGAGTTCCCCCCCCAACCCCCCATATCACCACCACCCCCCCATTTACCGAATGTTGTCATTTTTCCTCCCTGTCATTTCCTTTAGACAGAAGGGGAGCAGTTTACCATATGATAACGTCTTAAGACAGAATAAAAATGAGGCGGGCTTTAAAAAAATAAATAAAATAAATAAAAAACATGTAAAAAGAACTGCTCGGATAGAGGAGGAAGTGTGGACAGGAACCCAGGCTTAGACAACAGTGTCGTGGAATGAACAGCTCAGCTGGGAACAGTGCAGACCGAAGATCAGCATATGGAGACAAGCAGCAGTGATCAGGGGGATCAGCAATTCAGAAGACCCGACAGAGTAGTGGCTCAGATGGAAGAGCAGGGTTAATGAATGAGCAGCACGGATCAGGAGCGCACAGCTCCAGTCCTGGAGTGCCAGTGTGTTTTCCTGGTTTTTGTTCCAGCCAAGTAACCTGGCGTAGTTTTCTGAGCAGATGTATACACCAAGCGTGTACACACTGCATTCACAATGTAGCGCAGTAAAATGCCTCCACCAAGGGAATTTGCACTGTCTGCTGCAGCATCTGACAATTAAAATAAATTACTTTTTTTTAAATTTAATAATTAATAACAGAAGCTGGCACAAAATCCTGAAACAGGTTTTCCGTCATTGTGCAATCCTGGATTAGACGGAGGAAAAGTAACCGTCGACAAAAGAATAGCAGAGAGAGAAGAACTTAATAGACGGAGGGAACAGTTTAACAAATGTGCTTGACACAATCGGTCATTTTACACGCCCCTCTGTTTCTGCAAAATCTGAATATTTTTTTATTTTATTTCTGGAAAGGAGACAACCTTACAGAGCTTACAGCGGCAGCATAAACTTTTTATCAGACAATATCTGTGAGAATTAAGAGCAAGGCTCTATACATGGAGGTAGCTGTGCCTCTCTGTCTATGAGCAATATTAGGTAAGTCAGCTACAGCAATATTATAGCTAAAGCTGCAGCTATTTAAACAGACAAAAATAAAAATTCCGCTTCGGATGCAGAAGTGCGAATGTTGTCTAGGTCAACAGAGCGAGGCTGAAGTGGGGCAGGTACGGGGCAGTGCACACCTGTCCGTCCGCAGCGCCTCAGTTTGCGTGTTATTTTTCCCCTCTGTGATCCTGACCTTCTCCCCGTTTCCTCACGTCCCAGGACCCCCCCCCCCCAGCTTAACGTGCGGTCAGGGGGGCCGCAGTGTTATCCTAGGAATCCGGTGTCAGTGACCTTGGGACCCTGCCGAAATCCCCGCTCCCCTTTGAGAGAGGGAGGGGTACGGTCGTAAAAGTGAGTGACGGAATTTCGATATCGAGAAACGCGTACGTGCGTACGTGTCTCGGCGAGCGTTAGCGAAAGGTTTTGGCGCGGAGAGAAGTTTGACCGTTGACTTCATCAAAGAAAGCTATCGTGCGGACCCTGTGTCCGTTAGCTTTGAAGTGATAAGTACCGCCTGCTATGGCAGCACAATGATCAATAGTGTGAATGGCAAAAAGTTTGTGTGTGTGTGTATGCATGTGTGTGCGAGTGTGTGTGTGTGTCATGTGTCTTTAGGAAAGGGGTGTGGATTAGTCTTGGTGGATTTCTCTGCAAAAACATATTAGGACAATCATACAAAGACATAAATTGACTGATGACTGTTATCATACAAAAAAAAAGATCAAACCATAAATAACAAATGCACATTTCTCGAGACCAGGAAAGGACTGCCAAATGATCTTTTTGACCCCCTCAGTAAAATATAGTAAAGGATTTTAAATGCCAGCATATACAAAGGATCTCCATCTCTCCCGAACGTGAAATTCAAACATCCAGAGGTTTACGACCAGGTCACGGGAATTTTACTTGGCGCACCCGACCTTTTTTGAGAACACGCTTTTGTATCAATAAGAAGACTTAGCAGAGCTGCGCCACTGATGCTAAAATGCTGCACCTGTTCCACAGCACACATGCAAGATTAACTATTTTTAAGTCTGTGCCTCTGCCACATGTTAAATGTAAGCGTGGTCCGCTGTGATTCTCCAAAAGCCCTGTTGAACATGGGAAATTTTGATGGGTTCAGGATTATTATTAGTTCAACTCTAACAGAGTACATAGGTCCATTGGGGAACCATATGTACTCTGTAAAAGTTGATTCAACACTGAATATTAACTGTGTCCTCTAAACATACAAGCACAGGACACATGAGACCTTGAAAAACTTCGTAAACCAGTCTGTTCTGATACAGCTGCCCTCCGCTTTGCTGGACGAAGTTAAAATGACTGACCTGTGAATGTATAAAATACACAGGAAGCAAAAATATATCTGGTATGTATAAAGCCCGGTCTGAATAAATAATTCTTACATTCAAGACATGTAACTTATTTGGTAATGTTTATTAATGACGCTTAATCGGGGCTCTAAATTAAATGAACTGTGAGGATTTAATCGTGAGCAGGCTGAGGTTGTCTGTTTTTCGGAACCTTCGCCTGTAACGGGACTCTGCTGGGCGGGAGCAGTACCCAGTGATGCCGAAGCTTCGAAACGCTCGTTGGTTTTGGACGGCTTCGCTGGCGAGAGCTCTGTTTAGCAGAGGGCTTCCGGCCAAAGGAACGAGGCTTGTCGAAACCCGCCCCCCCCCCCCTTCCCGGCTCGTAAACAAACGCTGATGATTACATTTCTGTTTGGATGGGCATCGGACGGGCACGGTGGCTCAGGACGGCCCTCTTAAGCCCCGCCCACACAGGCTCCCCGGTGATGAGCAGAGCAGTTTAGCTTGAAAAGGAGGCTCTCCGAGCTTTGAAGGTCACAGTCAAGGTCATAGAACTAGTCAAGAGAAAGGACCAAAATCTCTTATATGTGTAACAGAGGTAAAGACTCATGAGAGTGCCTGATTTCCCCCCAAAACACCAGAAAGATATTTCAGTCACAGGTGTCTCACAGGCTAATTGATGGATCAGAAGGTGTCACCTGATCACAGTCAGTTGACACGTTTAATAATCCCCACCGTTCAGTGACACTGACAAAAACTCAAACTAAACAAAGACTTTGGAATGGGGGGGGGGGGGTCAGAGGAGGAATTTGGACTGTGATGGTTCAATGTATCCGTTTCAGTTTCGGTCCATCAGAATGTTTGATCTCGTGGAGAAAATTCGGAGACCCCCCCAAAGCCCCCCGTACGACTGGGCCCAGTTTTGACCCGAATCGGGTGTCTCAGGGAGCGCCGGGGATCAGGTCATGTGTCGGGGATCGCGCTTGGCTCGGCAGCTGATGCAACACGGGCGGCGTCCTCCGCGACTTGGGGGTGACCCAGGAGGGATATCTGCATCTTAGCGACGCGTTTCCTCGGTGAGCAAAGGGATAACACTAACACGCCGTTGTTATCATTCCGTGGCATGTGTCTGAGGAAAAGCACTCCAAGCTGTTTAAAGAAAATCAATGTTGCATTAGCTTCTGCGGTGTCTTAATACTAACATTTCTCTTTTTTTGAAGGGAGAGGGGGCGGGAGGCGGGAGGCGGGAGGCGGGGGAGGGGGGGAAGGTTAGAGCTGAAAAAACCTGACGCTTACTGACTGCGACTGCGACTGCGACTGCGTCTGCGACTGCTCGTGTACGTTCGCGTGAGGAGAAGGAACGGCGCATAAAACGCACGCTTTATCCAGTGCGAAGACAGAATTTCTCCAGCGCCTCGAGCTGCTGGAGGATCGATGGCAGCCGGAGGGAAATGGATGAGGCTGTTTGACCCTCCAAACAAACTGGCGCAGAGCTGTCTAACCAGGGCTCATCGTACAGTTAATCTAGAAAACGCATTACTGACAGCGCAATTACCCGTTTACACATCACATCATACCGGTTGTGTTTAACGCCGCTATCTGGTAACCTTAGCCTGTATATGGATTTCAGTTTCTTCGATGTCAGAAATTTTACTGTGCCATGGTTTTCCTCCACCGTGAACTCATTTTTATTTATTTTTCTTTGGATGAATACGCAGAGGAAATGTGTTTAAAAAGCTCAGTTCCATGCAGAAATCTATGAGTGCCTCATAAAAAAAAATAATAATAAAAACGGCTGACCGGAGTACTCAGTACTCTTGTAGACAGGAAGCCCTTTAATTCTTTTAACCCAACCTGGGCTTGCCAGCCAGCCCCATGAAAATTATTTAGACATACAAAACATACAACAACAACAAAAAAAGGTGATAAATCTGCGTTATCTCCAGGAGAAAAGAAGAAAAGAAAGAAGAAGGAGAAGAAGGAAAAAAATAAAATCAGCCGCGGGGTATGGGAAAGGTCCGGTCGCGCCTGTTAGAGGTGTGTTTGTATTTGGGGCGGAGTACGGCTTGTTCCCCCGCTCAGAGGGGTTAATGTGTCGCGCCCCGGGGCGGAGATTGAGTTACAGCGGGCCGAGCGAAAAGGTCAGGCCCGCGCCGCCGCGTTCGCCCCGGAGCTGGGCCCCGCTCTCCAGCCGGGTCGTTTGAGTGAGTCCGGCCCGGTGGAGGCTGTTTGTTTATCGGTGTTGTTTTTTGAAATGCTGGGCAGGAGCGCACCCCGAAGCGTATGTGATACCCCCCCCGTAAAGACCTGTACCAAGCAGTTCAGCTTCTTCTCAAAAAAAAAAAAAAAATATGGAAAATGAACAGCAGGATTTTATGCAGTCTTTTCAGCATGATGTGATAACATGCATTTTTTTGGTGTATGCTTTACTTTAATAATGGAAGGTTATGTTTTTATAAAGGTGTAAAAATCAGCATTATAATAATGTTTAAGGTCTGTGGTTTTCAAGGCCGGATTAAATATAAATGAATTGTTTTGGTTCTGTTTCTTTCTTATTTTGCTTTATTATTTTCTTCCAGGTGTGGCCTAACAGAAATACCCAGTTTAGTTTAGCTCAGGTTTGGTACAGTTATTGCTCATAGTGCATACATGTGTGTAAAATAAGTCAGTATACCTTAACTGCCCAGATCTGAAAAATCAGATTTCACACCTCAGTTGCCTCACCCATCGTGTCTACATCCGATCTCATAATTTTACATTCATGGATTTTTGGACGTGTGTAAACAGCCTAGCCGTAGTCCGTAAATACCTAAACATGGTCGCTGCTTCGGGTTGATCAACTCTCCACTGAATTATCAGATTTTTTTTTTTTTTCGTCTGATTTTTTTCTTCTCGTTTTCAGCTGGGTATTGGACCGTCGGTTTTTATTAAATATTCTCCAGCGCAGAAGTGGCGAGGCGCGCCCATCGCAGGTCTCGGGCACGTTCGTTTGCCCGCGTCAGTCAATAAGGCTAATAACCCTCACTCGCTCATCTCGCTTCTGGGATTTATTTTTCTTCTTCAGGCGCGGATCTGTAGATCTGTCGGCCATGACGGCGAGTCCGCGGGTGTGTCCAACAGCGTCCTGTTGGCTAAACGCTTCTGTTGTTCTCGGTGTGTGTACGATTACGTTTCTTCTAAACAGGATTCCCGCCTGCATTTTGAATAAATTAGGCTGATAGTTGCCGCTTTTATCAAAGATTGTTATGTGCTTGCACTGTGATCCATAAATCTAAGAAACCCAGATGTTCAGCTTAAAAGCCTTGTTGGTTAACTCTGGTTTAACTTGTTTTGAAAGTTCATACTAAAGTACTGAGCATATAAAGAATCTTTGATATGCGTAAATTGTGAAATCCAATCCTACAATTGATTCCATAATTCTTTGATTTAATTTTCCAAAAAATGGCCTGCACCTTTCTAAAAGACATACATGCATATTATATGTTTTGCAGAGAAATCCACCAAGAATAATGCAGACCCCCTTCCCAAACATATACATGCACATTCTCTCTCACACACACACACACACACACACACAGGCACACACAGGCACACATACGTGCAAGCAAACACAAGTATATATGCATGGACACGCACACACATACATGCAGGCAAGCACATACACACACACAAACATGCACACATACACATAGGCAAGCACACACACACACACACACACATACATACATACATACACACACATACATGTTGGCTAGCACAAGTATACACACACCACACACACACACACACAACCCAAATGATAGAGAAATATTTTATGTCTCAGGCATTCCCCCATTGTAATTCACCCCGATTCGGTGCACTGTGCATTGATTGGAGATTGAATTCCCCCTTCAAATGATCATCCAGGGTCCTCTGTCTGAGGCTGACATAAGCCTTGAGCTTTGCTGAGGCTAAATTATGCCTCTGTCTCTCCTCCACCCCTACCTCTCACTCATTAAAGCACAGGTGCTGATACAAGCACAAAATCCTGCTCGCATCACCATCTTTTACCCCCCCCCCCCACCCTCACTCACCCTACCCCGTCAGAGAGAGGCAGGCGGGTGGGCGGGGGGTCAAATTTCCCTCAGTCTCTATTCGAACTTCACGAAGGAGTGCAGCTAGTCAAACAAAAAAACCCGACAGTCTGTTTTACGACCAGTGTGATACAGGCAACGAAACATTCCGTCGAACGATTTAATTTTTTTTGCTTCTGCTTGTCTGTCTGTCTGTTTGTTTGTTTGTTTGTTTGTCTCAGCAATCGCGGTTGTTGCAGACCTCGCCTTTTTAGACTGAAAACACGCCCAGCACAGCTTCCAGGAGCAGAAGCCTGGCAGCCACCTCGTCTTATGTCATCAATATTCTCTTATATAAATGTCAGCTGTGCCATTTTACTTATATCTATTCCCCACACTCCTGATTACATTATCTCCTTGCCTCTCCCCCTCTCTCTCTCTCTCTCTCTATCTCTCTCTCTCTCAGTCCATGTCTGTCTTCCTCTTTTGTTCTGTCTTTCTCTCCCTCTTTCTCTCTGTCCATCTCTCCATCTCTCTCTTTCTGTACCCCTCACTCTCCTACTCTCTCTCTCTCACTCTATAGCTGTCTTTCTCTTTCCTTCTGTCTTGCTCTCCCTCTCTCCCTTTTCTCTCTGTCCCTGTCTCTCCACCTCTCTCTCTTTTGCTCTCCCTCTCTCTGCCCCCCCTCTCTCTCTTTCTCTCTCTCTGTACCCCCTCTCTCTCCATCTCTCCCTCTCTCAGCCCCTCTCTCTCTCCATCTCTCTCTCTCCCTGCCCCCCCCCCCTCCTCTCTCTCTGTACCCCCCTCCTCTCTCCCCCTCTACCTCTCTTAACTCTCCTCCTGGTAATGTGTCAATAGCCTGCCTCCATGAAACAAGTCAATTTTCTGCCGGCTTGGCAGCAGAATAAATCTCTGTGCTTTCCGGAGGAGCTCGGCTGTTTTTAAAGGGGAGCGGGCGCGTGCTCGCGCCCTTGACTGAACGGGAGTGATTTCTCGCCCTGTTGTTTTTTTTTGTTGTTTTTTTTTTTTCCCTCTCTCTCTTTTTTTCTCTCTCAGAGAGGGATGGAACGCAGTTTCCCCTTAAACTTGGCTTCCAGTGATGACACCCCCCCCCCTCCATCCCCCATTCCCCCCCGCCCCCCCCCCCCCCCCCCCCCCCCCCCCCCCCCCCCCCCCCGCCCATATCTGTTTCACTCGCTTTGGCTTAAACGGCAGAAGGAGGCTTCTCTCCGACCGGCTGCCCCCCCCGGCCGCCTGGGGGCTCCTCTGCTTTTTTAGGGAGTGGATATTGTGTTGGTGATAAATTACCAGTGGTTTGTTGGAAGAAAAAAAATAATAAATAAAATTTTTTTTTGTTGTTGTTGTTGCTGCTGAAAGAAACGGTTAGATTTTCCCGGGAGTTGATGTAGGGGAAACTGACATCCAATTTCAAAAAATGAAGACGGTTTTGAGACGACGGTATTGTCGAACATGTCAATTTCCTGATTGTGTCCTTGTAAAATCCATAGGTTTTTTTTTTTTCTGTTATGTTTTTTGTAGCCTTTTTTCACGATAGTGATCAGACTATTTGGGTGCTGTATTCCTGGCCATTCAATATGAACCCCAGCCAATTAGCTGATTGGGTCCTGTTTGTGGATCCTTAACAGATCTACTCGCCATTTAAGGATTTACACGCCAACAGATAAAAATTCTACAAATGTGCCCGGCCAATAACAATGTCACGTGACTGACCGTGTATTTTAACAGAATTGGTTCCTCGTAGTGTCACTAAATGGTCCGCAGTCCCTAGGTGTCTGTTAAAATATTAGAAAAACACACAAGCAAAAAAAAAAAACCCCCCTATGTTCAGAGTCAGACTGGCCGTCTGAGAATTCGGGCCAATGCCAAATGCTCTGGCCCACTTTTCGATCACCTAGTATGTGTGTCATATCAAAATAAGCGCCACTTCAGTGCAGGTTTGACAGTCGCATAGAAACTAAATGAATGACTGTAGCACCCAGCACCCAGCCGTGGTGAAGACCTAATCTGGGATTCATCGCAAGCAGAAAAAAAAAATGGCTTAAATATGCTGCTGGTGACACCCTGAGCACAGGGAGGACTGACTCTGTGCTTAACGTGCACAGTTCCTGTGGGTGTATTTCCTGTCTGATTAAAATTGTCAGGGTTTGGTTCGGGAGCACAACAGGAGCCCCCCGTAGCAACAGGGCATTAAAGGCAATTACCTTTAATAACGTGATATATCGAAAGATCGGGCCGTGGCACCCGCCATTCGCTAAAAAAAAAAAAAAAACGAAACGGGAAAAAAAAAAACCCGCTAGCTTTTAATAAGGCTGTATAAATGAAGCTGTGCTGCCTTTTCCGGGCTGTAAGCAGCACAGGTTGTCCCTTTGTTCACCCTGGCCCTTCGTTTTAAACACAGCGGGCAGGGAATTGTCAGTGCGCTCAAATTAACTGCAAAACGGAGCAAATGCTCTTTTCTGACCCACCCCCCCACTTGTATCCAAAATCAAACCATTTTACAGTTTGCAGACAAAACAGAGCTTCAGAGAGCAGCACAGGCTACAAACGTTGGGGAACAAAAAAAAACAAACAAAACAAAAAAAAACGCGGGGAGTATTTCAAATGAATTGATCCAGAATCTTTGCTCACGCCGGAGCAAGAATGCGTAAATCTCATCACGGGATTGGGCTGCGCACAGATTTAATTACATCCATCAATAACGTTTAGGCTCATTTAACCCTATAAATGATTAAGACAATTCTGTTGCGCTACTTAAATAATTTACTTGGGCTTATATGTAAAGTGAAGAATTTCTTTCAACTTCGACCATTTACAATGGAAGGGGGGGGGGGGGGGGGGGGGAACTACCTAGTGCAATGTTATTTGAAAGTGTTTCATCATGTGACCTGAATGTGTTTGCTCAAGTTCATGAGCTCAGGGGGTTTTATAACCCACCACCAAGGGGCAGTAGAGCAAGGTCCTCACTGTGATGAGGCTTATTGTATCCTATTGTAGCGCTGTGTGTGTGTGTGCGTGTGTATTCATGTGTCTGCATTTGTGTGTGTGCATGCATGTTTGTGTGTGTGTGTGTGTGCGTGTGTGTGCGTGTGTCTGCATTTGTGTGTGTGTGTGTGTGCGTGTGTGCAGATGCGTCTGTGTGTGTGTGCGTGTGTATTCATGTGTCTGCATTTGTGTGTGTGCATGCATGTTTGTGTGTGTGCGGATGTGTATGTGTGTGCGTGTCTGTGTGTGTGTGTGTGTGTGTCTGTGTGTGTGTATGCATGTGTGTTTGTGTGTTTGTACATGTGTGAGTGTCTGTGTGTGTGTGTGTGTGTGTGTGTGTGTGCGCATGTGTGTGTATATATACTGTGTGTGTGTTTATGTGTGTGTTTTTGTGTGTGGGTACACATGCAAGCATACATCATATTGTATGAGGTGATATTGAGAGCGGGTTTGAAAATGGATTGGACCTGTATTATGGTGCCCCATAAAGAATTACATTTGTATTCATTCAGAAACATATTAATGCAAACATAAAACCTGAAACTAATTTTCGGAAAAACTCTTTGGAGAAAATAAGACACTCGAAAGGAACAACGTTGTATTTCAGGGCGAAGCAACTGACCAACTGCGCTGCTAAACATTGACCTTTTCTTTCAATTATGTGAAGGTCAAAGGTCGGATCCCTGCTCCGTGCTTTTCGCCCCAGGTTTTCGGTTATTTCAAACAGTGATTCATGAAGAGGCCGGGCGAGATAAGCGCTTCAAATGAGTTTAAGAGCGATGAAATTGGGAAGTTTTGATTTTTATTTGTCATTGCTGTGAAGGAAACGGAAAATTGGATGGGGGGTCACATCGTCAAGCCAAGCGAGGAGAGCAGTATCTGAAACACAGCGCAGTTAAGGGTAACATGCGTTGATTCAAATGTTGTCCAATTAAAACATTTACATATCCTATAAATAGTTTCTTTATATGGGTAGATTTTTTTTCCATTTTGTCTGTTCATTTTTATACCACATACCTGGAAAAGAATATATATTATTTTCTTACAACTATTATATTTTTTTGTAATGGCAAGGTTTAAAATTTTAATTACCTGAATCATCACTTTTATTAACTATTGAAATTTAGTAATATATTTATCTTTAATTTTATTTCTTAAAAGTTTTTCCACATCGTGATACTGTTTGTATCCAGACATAAAATAAATTTAGCCGTAAAATTATGCTCAGTCAGCAGGAAAAAAAAAAAGAAAAAGAAAAAAGGAGAGACATGATCTTTAATTAAAAAATACAAAACGCCTGCGTGTTCAGACAGGCACGGTGTCAGCATCAGTTAAACAAATTCTTTGTCAAATCCGGGAGGTGACCCGATTCCGATTTCTTATTCATACGCGCCCGGCCTCATAAAGACATCAAACTAAGAATACACGAGGGGTCATTATTGCCTTTGCCCGCCGCTAACCCCCGCCATGATGAGGCTAATTCTTGTTTCCTGCGCGCGGGACACACTCGGGGGAGAGACTCGACTCAATGGCTCCCACTTGACCTGGGCCGCCCCCCTCGCCCCCCCCCCCCCCTCCCCCTCCCCGCGGGGGGTCCGAGCTGACAGCTGAATGGGAGCGGGGCTAATGTCTTCACGAGCCATTTTCATAACAATGGCGGCATATGCTGGCGTATGTGTCGGGCCCACGGACGTGGCAGTCGCCATATTCCGCCAAGCTGGAGCACCAGGTGCTTCATATTAAACCCGCCGATTGGCGACAAATCATTTACTGACGGTGAAGGATGGCCTTCGCGGACCGCGCGGCCCCCGTAGTCTTGGAGATCGCTTCGTTTCGCACTGCGATATTAATGTTTTTTCGTTTGCGCTCGCATAGCTATTTTGCCGTTGTGTAACTTCAGCGAAAGGATCGAGGCAAAAAAAAAAAAAAAGAAACGAAAAGAAAATTAAAGGTCGATTTAAATTTGAATATTCTTTAATCTAATTGCTCCATCGCAACTTAACTTTCTTTTTTTTTTTTTTTTACCCCTACGAGAACTCAATTACAAATTAATTGGCCTACAAATGAGATTAAACTCGTTCATTAATAAACTCCGAGCGTTCTCGATTCAATAGACGAATTGAGCTCATCTAGTTTAAGTGGTAACAACGTTGCACTGGAAAAAAAAAAAAAAAAAGTCT